>NW_021681352.1:44105-45502 GCF_001412515.2 Diachasma alloeum
GGGACTGCTACTGCCGAGTTACCGGCAGCGTTGCCAACCTGAACGTAGGCGATTATGGCGCCAACGTAACAAAATAAGGGATTTCAATTCAAATTATGGTATCCACGTTAAAAGTGCCTATTTCGGAAAATTGAAATGAAACACAAAATCCTATTTTTTCTGTTCTTTCNAATATTCCAAATGGCGCTACTGTCCTCCTAGTAACTTGGATAGGACATAAAATGGGACTGCTACTGCCGAGTTACCGGCAGCGTTGCCAACCTGAACGTAGGCGATTATGGCGCCAACGTAACAAAATAAGGGATTTCAATTCAAATTATGGTATCCACGTTAAAAGTGCCTATTTCGGAAAATTGAAATGAAACACAAAATCCTATTTTTTCTGTTCTTTCAACACTCTATCAAACAGAAGAAATAACTAGGAGCGGTACTGTCGATGTCTGGAAGGGTAAACTGGGTGGAGAATAAACATAATCGAATACAAGCACACAGTAAAATGTAAATATTTATAGCTCCTGGATTATTCTTGGCTCAAATTCATCTAATTCACCACGTCAACAATGAAAAAGTAGAGGATGTCTATCTGGATGAAGTTGAAGAACCAATAGTTGGGTCTGATCATGATGATGAGGAGGAAAATCTTGATGTTAGTCTGGATGAATAACGCCTAGATGCTAGGGAAAGAGAGATTGATGACGAGTTGACCAATAGCTCATCCAAATACAAAATGATTCGGGATTCCGTGATCAGTTGCCAGATGACGAGAGATTCCCGGATGATCCATTGGCAGAATAAAGAATTAAAAAAAAAACAAGCATTTTTTGTGGTCTCCTTCCCGAAACAAGAAATTATGGTAAAATTAGGGATACCATAGACCTCTCTATGGCAGAGATAATAGGGGAGATTGCTCAGGCTTATGGGAACCAAAGATAATAGGGGAGATTGCTCAGGCTTATGGAAACTGTTCGATAAGAGTTTAATAGCGGTGGCGCGCATGAACTAATCGAGAGGCCGTCTCTGTGGGTAAAGAAATTTTCATCTATTACCATGGAAACAGTCGATAACAGGGATGCGTTCCCAATCTTAAATCCAACATGAAACCTCCTTTGCATTCACTCATCCGCTTGATTATCCCATTTTCGTTCATACAACTTCTTATTGTCTTAATTTGTAAATTAGTTGATCATAAAGGAGAGGGAGAGAAGGAATTATGAAGTCTTGAGCGAAAGAGGATCATTTATTTGAATTTCTATACAACTAGATCTTTAATAAAAAAAAAATACGAGCAATTCATCTTATTCACATTTATTACATATTTTCTAATATAATAATTTCAAATAATTTCAAATTATTTTGATGAGAAATATATTCAATATTGGTGAGAGATTATATCTCAA
>NW_021681352.1:53155-53364 GCF_001412515.2 Diachasma alloeum
GAGGGGAGAGGTGAATTTTTAATTCGCAGACGAATACTGAAAAGTCAGTGTGCGCTGCCAAAGAATGATTTTTCTTACTGGCCCCTGAGTTTTATCGCAGTTTATATTTTTTGTTACAAAGTTGAAGGGATGAAAGAGGGTTAATTAATGGAGAATTTAATTCTCCGTCGAATTGCCTTTTTTTCATCCCTTAATCTCAATTAGGAGGG
>NW_021681352.1:53613-53713 GCF_001412515.2 Diachasma alloeum
TTTTTGTTACAGATATTAAGGGATGAAAGAGGGTTTATTGGTGAGGAATATCATTCTCCGTCGAACTGCCGTTTTTTCATCCCTTAATCTCAATTAGGAG
>NW_021681352.1:54042-54219 GCF_001412515.2 Diachasma alloeum
GAGGTGAATTTTTAATTCGCAGGCGAATACTGAAAAGTCGGTGTGCGCTGCCAAAGAATCATTTTTCTTACTGGCCCCTGAGTTTCATGGTAGTTTATATTTTTTGTTACAAAGTTTAAGGGATAAAAGAGGGTTAATTAATGGAGAATTTCATTCTCCGTCGAGCTGTCTTTTTTT
>NW_021681352.1:61844-65193 GCF_001412515.2 Diachasma alloeum
ACACTATTGCCCGTCTTCACCTAAGGAAATTGCGTGCAATTTTTCTTGATTGTCATCCTTATCTACACTATAGGAAAAAAAATGATACTTCATGGACAAAAAGTCGACTTTAGTTGACAATTAATTTACAGTACAATGACGTTGAATGTGATTTAGGATATAAAAAAATCGGGAAATTTTACATTTCACTGAAAATTCAGTGAAATTCCGGAATTTTAAGCATCTTAAAGACGAGAATTCCAGAGTTTATTCAATTTTCCAATCAAATATGAATGTGCAGTGCCGAATTGCACTAAATTGAGAATTCACAACCAAAAACAATTGAGTCGGTAAGTTTTTCAAAAATATTTGCGAAACTAAGGGCGATAGTGAATTTTTACTGAAAGTTTGAGGGGGGAGGGTTGTACATGGAGAATTGATAAAACTTCCTACCCCCCTCCCACCCCAAATTTTCAGTAAAAATTGTCTATTTCCCTTAGTTTTGGAGATATTTTTGGAAAACTTACCGACTTAATTTTTTTGGTTGCGCCTTGTCAATGCACACGCCCTCTCCCACAAATTTTCAGTATAAATTCGCCATCTTCCTCAATTTTGAAGATATTTTTAAAAAATCTATCGACTCAATTTTCTTGGTTGTGAATTCTCAATGCACCTCCCCCCCAAAATTTTCGTAAAAATTCGCGGTCTCCTTTAGTTTTGGCGATATTCTGGAAAAACTTACCAACTCAATTTTAAAAGATTATGATTTCTCAATGTCCAATCTCCTGCCCCCCCCCTCTCCCTCTGGGAAAGCGTTTTTACGACCTTTTGGGGCAAATTTTCGAAAAATTCAAAAAATTACGCTTAAAAAAAAAAAATTGTCCCGTAAAATTGGGCCCAGATGACCCAGCATCATCCAAAACGTGGAGATTTCATATTTTCTGGGAAAGTGTTTATACGATATTTTGGCCTGACTTTTCAAAATTTTTCAAATTCCTTGTAGAAAAATTAAAAATTTGATTCCGAAAAGATAGGCTCAGATGACTCAGAAACATCTGAAACGTGGAGATTTCATATCCTCTGGGAAAGTGTTTAGATGACCTTTTGGCACATCTCACCTGAATTGTCCACTTTAGGGGATAATGAATCTGCACGTTTCAGATGATGCTGAATCGTCTGAGCCCAATCTTTTAGGACTATTTTTTTCCTTTTTTTCAAAGGTTCAATTCAAAATATAGAAAATGTCTTTCATTTCGAAAATGTGCTAAAGAGGTTCCCCTCTTTAGCACATTCCTATTGAATTAGGGGAACTTAATCCCCTAATTCGATAGATTCCAGAATATTTTTGCCTTGAAACCATCATTTTTTGGTTGATTTATTTCATTTATTTATTTTCTGAAATTATGATTTGTTTCTAAATTTTAGCCGGATGCAAATTCTAAACTGCAGATTCGAGAATGTAGAAAAAAAATCTTGAATTTACTTTTTTTTTCTGTGTGTCATTATTCCAATTCCAAATTACAGAAGGAAATTTGGAAATATTAAACTAAATCATCCCGTCAATTAAGTAATTGGGAAATAACGAATGAATTATCTAGCTAATCGGAAAATCGTCGAAGTCGGATTCGAAATTACCCAAGTAATTTGGAGAACTACGATAGAAAATTACTTGCCCATTCCAGTAATTCGGTATTGTGAATATTTATTATTAAATAATCTGCAATCTGAGAAATCAAATTGCCGGTTAGTCAAGTATTCTCCAATGAAATTTTATTAGATTATTTCTATCGCCGATAGTTAGTCGAGGTCATTGAAAATTTCTTCGAATATTTTGGTAATTTGCGATTAGGACTAATAAAAACTCATGTATTTCCCAATCGATTCAGAAGAATTTTAAATTTCAAAGGATTAATGGATTACTGATATACAACTTGATATTTAATTGTAATCTACAATTATTTTTCTTAAAATACGAAAGAAAAATGTAATTTAATATTCAGGAACGCCAAATTCCCAATTTTCCCATCCTTGCTGTGAATTTATATAATTTTATCGAGGAGTAATTAATGGAATTTTAAAAGAAAGATTTCAATGTTTGATTTTGAGTCAACGGCTGAGCCTCACCCTGTTGGAAATTGCTGGCGATTTTTTCTATAACTAGGGGACTAAAAAAACTATCAATTTTTTTCAGATTTTTTCGGCAGCTCACTTCGCAGATACGATTTTTTCTTAGTTTTTTCATTTTTCTCCAATATCTCGGGTTCTATTTATCCGATTTTGATATTCCATGCGTCAAAATGTTCAATTTTCTACCACCTATAGGAAAATTATTGTTAAAGTTTTTTATCCAATCCGTAAGTGCTCATAATTACGAAATTTCCAAAAAAAAGGTGAAAAACTCGAATTTTCGAAATTGCGTCACGTTTGATTTTCATCCTGTTTTTTCAATGATACTTATAACCGAAACAAGTATTTTGAGCTGTCATACAAGTTGGGTTTCGTCCTAGATATATTTAAATTTTAAATTTTTTCTGTTCGAAATTCCGAAAATTTGGTGAAAACATCCCAAAACATCTTTGATTATAGATAGAAAAAATATGTAATATATAGGTATACATTAAAATTCACTTCATACCGTTTATAATCAAAGTCAATCAACTTCATTCATATTTCAACCAAATTCGCAGAATTTCGAAGAGAAAAAATTAAAAATAAAATAAATCCAGGACGAAACCATTCAAAAATTAATTTCTCCTCTACCCAATTGAGATGAAGGAATGAAACCAAAGCCTACCGATAGAGAATGGTATTTTTAATAAATGACATCGGTTTCACTTCTTAATCTCAATTAGGAGCGAAGGAATGATTTTTCAAAAGCGTGGAATAACCCCGAACGGCTCTCCGGCGTCGAGTGAGCCCGGAGAGGCTCCCCGGATTGGAAAATTTATTTCTCCCCCCCTAATTGCGATGAAGGAATGAAAGCAGCATCTATCGATCGAGAATTGTATACTCAATAGATGACAGCGGTTTCATTCCTTAATCTCAATTAGGTGCGGAGGAATGAATTTTCAAAACGCGGAGTAACTCTGGACAAGTTCTTCTCATTCAAAAATTCATTTCTCCCCTCCTTAATTGAGATGAAGGAGTAAAACCAAACCCTGTCGATCGAAAATTATATTTTCAATAAATGACAGCGCTTTAATTCCTTAATCCTATGGATTCAAAGTTAAACGCAATTTTCTAGCTGCAACCCCTAAATCAGGCGCCGTGGATGAGAACCTTTTGTGCGAGAGAGAAGGCTCCATCTCACACCCACTCCCTACAACATTGTTCAGACCATTTGCGCATGCGCGCATGGGCCTGTGGAACA
>NW_021681353.1:0-198 GCF_001412515.2 Diachasma alloeum
AACATCTACGGAACATCTACGCTATTCCGTAGAAGGTAAATCGCCAGGGGATAAAATCCAATAAGTTCATAGAATTATTAAGGAATTGTATATGTTCAAATTGACAACAAATATGGAACATAATTACTCAATGCAATTTAATAATCAAATCCCAATAACATTTGAATATTTGCGAAAAAATTTGAAATTGGTGAAAAA
>NW_021681353.1:391-12492 GCF_001412515.2 Diachasma alloeum
AATCCAATAAGTTCATAGAATTATTAAGGAATTGTATATGTTCAAATTGACAACAAATATGGAACATAATTACTCAATGCAATTTAATAATCAAATCCCAATAACATTTGAATATTTGCGAAAAAATTTGAAATTGGTGAAAAAAACAGATAATTGGGCTACTGTTGAAGACAAGACATGCATAATATTCGTTCAAGTATTAGACAATTTGCAGGAAAAAATGAAACTGATTATCAATTGTAATTCAGAAATTGAAATATTGCGTAATAATCAGCCATGAGATTGGATAATATGTGAGAAAATCGAATCAATCGAACAGTTGTCTGGCATTATAGAAATTTTACATCGTATTTCATGTTTTTGATCAATCTATTTGAATTTATTTTCAAACGTAATGTTTAAGATAAAATAATGTTTGGTTAACATTGCACTTACAAGTATGAAAAAATAACATGGAGTATAAAAAATGTAATCCAATACTTCTACGTTAAATAAATCCAAACATTGCTTTATTTCGTACCCCATGTTGTTTATTTCTCTTTTTATCACTTGCACTTCCCGAATTACAACCGGGGAATGACCACACACTCATCATACTGGCCTTTTACCTTATAATTTGACTTTTATTCCGTAATTAATTAATGTTATAATTCACATTACCCGCAAAACAAAAAGGTAAACAATGAACGTGAACTGGGCTATGACATTTGAATGCATACATGCGATAGTGATTAGGAATCTAGTAACCTACGCTCACATCATGTACGTGAGTGCTTGCGAAGGAACAGCTGCGACGCCTGTGTTCACATATAGAATCATGGTCGCCGACCGCCTTCCCGTCTCATCATCAGGCGCATCGCCCATATGAGCTCGGCCTCCTGGTCTCCATTCTCCATGCTCGATGCGTAATCAGAAGGCCCCGCGCTCGATTTCCGCTGCGGACTATCCATTTCTGCCTCCGAATGGAAGCTTTATAAGTCTAATTTCCATGTTCTCTAATTTGTATTGAAAATGATGTAGAATGGTCTGAGACGGAGAAATACGAAGTTTGGCGACCATTTCTGTATGTGAGCATGTTCACCGCCACATTCCCGGTAGTCAGTCTTTAGAAAATTGCGTAATTGAATGGCTAAAATAATTCAAAAAAATCTTAAATTTTATCAGATTATAGGTCTTAATGAGGACTCAATATATGCAAAATTTCTGCCCGATCGATGAAATAGGTTTTGAAAGAAAGCGATTTGTTTTTGAATGGTTTTCCTCAGATACACTTCAAAACTAGTGGACCAATTTTTGTGTTTTCAAAATATTGGCTTGGATGCCTTCTATCTAAAGCAATCAAAACATATATATTTTGGGTATATATATACACGCATAGAGGTGACAGTAAAGATCTAAAATTTTTGCTGCTAGTTACTATTATAAAGGTATAAGCTTTTGTCATATTTCAGGCCATTCGGAAACCCGCCATCAATGTATTGATGGCAAAAAAAAGACATCACGGAGTGGCCTGCTCATTGTCATATGGTACGCTGTCATATGCTCGCTGTACTCTGCTAGTTTCATTGAACTTTTCTTGTAAACTCATATTGAAGAGCATCACCGTTCCCCTCTCACCTACTGTTCGGTTTTCCACCGAATAATTCGCTCCTCACACATACGCACACTCAATCAAGAATTGGAGCTTCAAGTGAATTTGATCATCGTCTACTAGTACATCGCCCAGCTCAACGATTTGTCGTATTGCCCTTCGAATAGATGTTACCTACACATTCAAGTGTTCTCCGTCTTCGGTTCAGTCGGTAACCGCTTATTGATGTTGACAAGATGACCTTGGCACGTGTTGCGCAAGCACCATGAGGGTTGAGGGTCTCCGAAGCACTTCAAGTTGGCCCGTCTGACGTCTCTTCAGGTACATCGATCTCGTTTGGCGCTCAGAGCTTGGCCTCCCTGAGGCCTCATCTCAGGAACTCTTGTCGCCCCTCGCATCAGCTGGAGTAACAACATTCTGACTTCAGATAGAAGTGTCTTCTTTTTGGCCTGCGCACACTGGACATGCAAGCACTGCCTCCAGACAAGGTCATCCTATTTCTGTCAAAACTGTATGTCAGCACTGACTTGCTGACGGCCGGGAGGGTAAATGGATCGCTCATTCTTCCCTCTCATTTAATTTTGATGTTCAATATTCTATTTAAATATTGAATGAATCACTCGGCTTCTCAATAATCGAATAGTTCTACGAATTCGTCATTCCTCGAACGAGATGTCGGACCTTGATGAGGATTTACGCCCCTCATTATCGAACCGAGCTCAGTTTGGGAGTAAGTCTTTTGGGGATCAATGAAATTTATGCCTCCATGACTCCTGACTGTACTTACAATGAGATCATCGTATTGAGAATTTGCTCAGTATACATCGAGAGACCTTCGTCACTCAACTCTTCAACTGAACTTCGTGAAGTCAGTTCTGAGGTGAACTTTCACCAGACCAGCATATATAAATATAAGCCAGAGACGTGTCACATCTCGATGGACCAGCGATGATCAGCATATACGACCCTATTGTATGAACCAAGGGTCAGCTGAATAGTTAGGTATTCGCATTGGAAGGATAATCGATGGTTCTGCGTTTAATCAACTCTACGTCAAGAACATCGTTTTGCATAGGCTGGTGACGAGTAGTCAAACAGCAGCTTAATTGAGATCAAACTCCCGAGAAAGTTTCATTTCTACTTGGGATTGATCTTCGATATCCCCAGATCTTATTCGTCCGGAGTGATACTTTGTTCAACTCACTGAATTTCGATTTCTTGAATTGCCCTGAGTAATATTTGATTCTTTTGTTCTAGTTAGTTTCGCTAGATTATCATCGATTCTCATGATCTGCTCAGAGTTGGAACTGCGTTGATAAGGCGTCACGAGACGTCATCGCTAATCTCCTGAACTTTCTTAATGCTCAATGTGCTCATGGTATCAGAAACGTTGATGAGGCGTCATGAACCTTGTCCTCAAATCTGGTATCAACAGGTACCTTCAATGGACCATATTGGAGTATTATAAATCCATCGTATTCTACCCAGCGACGAAAATTCTGTCCAGCGAAGAATCTCTGTCCAGCGAAGGAATTTCCACTCATTGAGTCACTCTGAACTTGGGTCTACCAACTTCCAAGGAGTTCGCGACTCCGATGGATTTGGGAGGGCTCAATTTGGCGAACTGCAGCTCAGCTCAGGGATTAGAACCTCCGATGGCACAATCCACCGTGGCTTATGAAAGGTTCATCGTGTTGGTCAGCTCGAAAGATCTCTTCAGGGAACAGCAGACCTTGAAGAGAAACCTTGTGTCGTGCTCCACGTGAAAGCCCAGCGCCCGGAAATCTGGGATTTAGCCCATCGTACCCGCTCACTCATCTGACAGCGTTGATGAGAACGTTGATGAAGTCGGCGCCTCACCTCAGGACAGTTGCAGAACGGTGAAGCTCTGACAGCTCTGACTGAATCTGCTCTGGAACGGTTGAACGTCTTCCGATTGTCTCGATGATAGCTCATCCAGCAAAGGGTTCAGTGCTATTGGAGACGGTGGTCCACTAGCTACCTGCAACATCTCCAGTCCATCTCCAAGTGGCTCCATCCAACGCACAACGTGAAATTTCTAAACTGGCTCCACCACCCATCTCACGACACCAGAATTAATTCCATAGTACTTCTCACCGACGAGAGGTTTCCACCAACGAAATGGTCTCTCGCTCGAATCATCGCTCTCCATCCTGGTAGAGATGGACTCACCAGGGTGGTAACCATCCAGACGTCCAGTTTTACTCGAATCCGGCTTATCTCGAAGCTCGCTCTACCACCAGTCTCGACCAGCGATACATAAGATCGCCTCGACCAGCGATAGCTAGGATCATCTCACGTGATGACAGCTCTACATCATCGAGTTCATCGTAGTCCATATTCGGATTGGGTCATGGTGAGAATTTACGACCCTCGCTGTGGCAACTGGTTCGGAGTGGACTTGAGTCTGTCAGGGTCTGATGGAATTTACGCCTCCTACGTCCTCGGCTGTACTCACACCTGACCGTCACTGGTGAACTACGATGGTGATACCGATCTTCGAGAAATCTTTGTCCTGAGCTCGATTCATCTTTTTTTGTTTCAGACCGATTCAGTGACGTCAGCAGCTGTTGACGGCGGGGGAGAATGTTCGGTTTTCCACCGAATAATTCGCTCCTCACATATACGCACACTCACGCACACTCACTTCGCTCGCATGCGTGCATGGCCTACGCACAGTTGACCGACGTACTCGCCTCAGATGACCAGTGGCCTCTCACCTCTGACACTTGAGGCGCCACTTGATGGACAGGTGTCCAGTGAACGCCCCCATTTAAATTGGGTCACGTTCACACCTCTGGATTTTCGTTACTTGCCACCTCGTGCTCTATAAATCTTGGCTCAATCGATTCTCAGCCATCGTATTCTATACATCGTGTTCTGCGAGTCTATTGTTTGTCCCGCGTACAATTGCTCTGCTAATTAAGTTCTGCGAGTTATTCGATAATATTGTGACCCGCGCATTTGTTTCGACCATCTCAGTAATTACGTTAAAGCTAGCCCGTGTAACTATTTGAAACTATTTTATAATTAAATTGACTATTGTGACCAACGTGCACGTGTAGTGATTTCTGGACCCTCTCAAGCTCCCGTAAAAATCCATTCGCATCTCACTCATCGATCGCTCATTCCACAGATCTCAGACCCGGCATCGAATACCTACCTAAAAATCCTATCCAACAATATCCTGAGACGTTATAAGATGTGGAACGCTATATCAACTCCTGTGACCCTTACAATTAATTGATCTCCAGAGTTTCTCTAAATTTCTCTCATTTGTTTGATTACAGAAAGGAGTGAGGGACATTGTTATAGAGAATTGCAAAGAGATTGCCAAAGCTGTTACAAAGAGTGACTCAGCATTTAACGCGAAAGTTACCCTGCGCCCAATCGTTGAGAAAATCAGTCAAGAAAATAAAAAAGAAGAGAGAGTGAGTGCGGAAGAGGATGGAGATATTATTCATTGAAATTTTGTATTTAGGAACTTTTCAAACTCATGTAAACTCTGGAATCCCATTACAAACAATTCCCTCTCTAAATATAGCACTTCTATTATGATTGAATATATTTAATTCGAGATTCGCCACAACTGTAGATGGGAAAGTGTAAGATTATTCATCCGTGTGATTTTGTATAAATAAAGTATATTCTGATGAAACTTTGAGGCATTTACTATTTGAAATTATTAGCTTTCCACTAGCTCGAAACGGAAAAATGCGTGTTAGTTACTGGAAGAGCTTGGACTACATGGAGAGAAAAATCTCTCGAAAATTAGTGTACCTTCTCACCAACGCATGGGACGAAGGGGGCAGAAGAAAGTAGAGGGAGACACTGAAAAAGCGGTATCCCGTACTGAAAAATTCATATGTGGCACCCTAATTTTTGTGAGTCGTGCAATAATTTTTCATGCGTTTTCCGTAGTTTCTCATGTGACTCTTCCGAAAAACTGAGTGAACAGCATTCTATTTTCTCATTGATGAAATACACTAATTTTTATGGAAGGTTCTTTTTACTTTTTAATGTATTTTTCTCTCCATGTAGAAATGTGATTAGGAACAGCACTTTAAAAAAACAATGATTATCGGGGAATTTACATTCTTCAGGCAAACTTCGAAGACTCGATACATTAAAAAATTAAATTATTCAAAAATCCCCTTTTCAATTTACTTAATCGTTCACTACTGAATGGACCGCACTTATTTACAATAATCACATTCGTTAATGAAATGAGAGATTCCGGCATAAAGAAAGCAAAATCCGCCGTAAGGCAAGAAAACAAATCTATTAGCTAAATAGAAACTCCAACTATCAGAAAGTCAAATTAAAAACAGTCGGCACAATTATAAAAGAAATCAGAATGTAAATGACGTCAAAGATTTTCGTGTGAATCAAGACAAAATGAAAAGTAGCTAATAGGGGAGGGGGGTCTAGATGCAACATCAGGATTTTCTGCATTTGGCTGCGGGGGTGAATCATGGCGGTGGTAGGTATCTGATATCGTGATTCGTGAGGGGAGTATCTCGTATGATTTTTTTTCATTGATGACCTTTGTAACCCTTGTGACCTAAATGACCCTTATAACCCTCATTTTCCTCAATTTGATACCATATTGAATTCTAAATTTGATATTCATAAATAACATTTTTTTAAAATTATCATTTTTTTATTTACTTATTTTTTTATTTTTCAGTATTTTTTCATTTTTGAATTCAACTTTATATGTGAATTTCACAAATAATAAACTGGTAGTCCTGGTGCAAGTGATAGTGATTTACTTTTTTGTTGATTTTTACTTTTTATCTATATTGCGAATCAACAGGGGATTGAGCCCGAATCAGTCATGTATGAGCAAGTAAACTACGGCTTACGCCAGGACTACCAGCTTATTAACCTTCGAAGAATTACTGCATTCATGATGCTGTGAGGGGGATGTCATTTTCACCCTTCTGTTCAACACTTAAATTTTAACCCCTACATTTCGAACGTTAGATTTTGACCTCTATATTTTGACCCTTAGATTTGGACCCTTTCATTTTGACCGTAGGCTTTCGAGTCTTAGATTTTGACTCTTAGATTTTGACCCTTATATTTTGACCGTTAGATTTTGACCCTTGTATTTTGACCCTTATATTGTGACCCTTAGGTTTAAGCCTTGTATTTTAACCCTTAGAAATCGACCCCTCTATTTTGACCCTTGTATTCACCCTTAGATATTGACCCTTCTATTTTGACGCTTATATTTTGAATCTTATGTTTGACCCTTATATTTTAACCCCTATATTTCGACCAGTAGATTTTGACCCTTAGATTGGGATCCTTATATCTTGAACCTTCTATTTTGAATCTTATAGTTTGACCCTTAAATTTTGACCCATATATTTGACCCCTATATTTTGACCCGTAGATTCTAACTCTTGTATTTTCAACCTTAGATTTTGACCCTTATGTTTTGACCCTTAGGATTTTACCCCTACATTTCGACCGTTGGATTTTGACCATTTGATTTTGCATCTTATATTTTCACCCTCAGATTTTGACCCTTACATTTTGACCTCTTTACTTTCACCCTTAGATTTTGACCCTGGTATTCTCACCCTCAGAGTTTACCCCTTAAATTTTGACCGTTATATTTTGACTCGTATATGTTAAGACTTATATTTTAACCCTTGTAATTTGACCCTTAGTTTTTGAGTCGTATATTTTGACCCTTAAATTTTAATCCTTATATTTTGACCCTAAGATTTGGATCCATGTTTTGACCATGTTTTGACCGCCAGGAGGAATGAGTATACTCAGATCGTTAGATTTTGACTCTTGTATTTTGACCCTTGATCGTTAGATTTTGACCCTTAGAAGCAATGAGTGTCTCAGACCGTTACATTCTCACCCTTGCATTTTGACCCTTATATTTTAACCCTTACCTTTGACCCTTATAGTTTAACCCCTATATTTTGACCGTTAGATTTTGCCCCTTCTATTTTGACGCTTATATTTTGTCCCTTATGTTTGACCCTCAGAATTTTACCCCTACATTTCGAACGTGGGACTTTGATCTTTATATTCGTGACGAAATTCCAGGCGAATTCGTCACCTGTGAAACTCCAGGGTATTTACTACCAGGAGTGGAGAGGAGTGGAGATATAGAGATATACAGATGAGAGAGATATAGAGATATAGAAATATAGACATATAGAGATATAGAGATATAGAGATATAGAGATGAGAGAGAGAGAGAGATTTTTTTTTCAGGGAGAAAAATGCATTTACGCACACGCTTGGGTTTGGAAATTCCCAGAGAGTAGTACCCGACTCGGTCTGGTCTGGATGGTGGCGACCACGAGCTGCCAAGATTGGTGAGACCTGGCTTGGTTTAGCTCGGCGAATGTGCAACCAATACGGACTAAAAACATACTCCTGACACCTACGTCCTATTTCCCCGTGGAATCGCCGCTAGGCATTACGGGGGGAGGGTTTAGCCGTAGCTCTTCCTTCGGCCAATCGAAGTCAGCGCTTCTTCCATCTCATTTCTTCCTCTTCCTCTTATTTCTGTTCCTTTCTTGTTTCGCCTTGCGTAGGTCTTTTAGGACTTCCGCTGCGAAGGCGCAGGTTGCCTCCCAGGCTGCCTCTGATGAAAGCATTGCTTCCACCAGGTTTTCAGGCTGAATTCTCTCTCCGAGTGTAGTCTCGAGTGTACTGCGGGGCCCGTTGAAGCGCGGATACACGAAGAACGCATGCTCCGCATCTTCGGAGACTCCTATGCAGACCGGGCACTCCGGCGATTCCTCATATTTGAACCTATGAAGATATTGCCGGAAGCACCCGTGTCCTGAGAGCATCTGTGTGAGATAGTAGTTGACTTCTCCGTGTGTTCGTTTGACCCATGAATCCAATTTCGGGATCAGGCGGTGAGTCCATCTCCCATTGGTCGAGATATCCCACAGCAACTGGCATCGATGCAGACTGTTGTTCTTCTCATCCGTCCTCAGCTCAGCTGAACTCAGCATTGTTGACCTTTTTCGCCGATCATCAAATCGTCTCGTCGTACGTCGTACATAACGTTCCACAAGAGAGGGCCAAGCATCGAGCCCTGGGGAACGCCACCAGTGACTCTGTACTCTTTTGGGCCAGCGTCTGTATCGTATTTCAGGACTCTGTCTGTGAAGTAGCTTCGCACCATCCTCTGCAGATATCCTGGTAGTCAGCTTTGAGAGGGCCTCCATGATGTTGTCCCATCTGGCGGAGTTGAAGGCATGTTTGATGTCCAACGTTACCACCAAACAGTACTGCTTCGCGCCCCATTTCCACCTCGCGCCACAGATTTCGTCCTGTGCAATGGAGACGACTAGGTTGATGGCATCAAGTGTGGAACGACTTCTAAGAAAACCGTACTGGTTGTCAGCCAATTGTGGTTCGACCACTTCCTCGATCCTCTGGTGGAGCATGCGCTCCAGTATTTTCCCGGCTGTGTCCAGCATGCAGAGTGGACGATAGGACGAGGGTTCGTCTGGTGGCTTCTTGCCTTTCGGAAGGAGCACCAGTCTCTGTTGCTTCCACTTAGTTGGAAATATCCCCTCCTGAAGACACGCATTATAGACACTCAGGAAGGCTTCTGGCGCTGCGTTGATTACCACTTTCAGGACGGCATTCGGGATTCCATACATTCCTGGTGCCTTGGCATTCCCGAATCTGCCACAAGCTTCCAGCAGCTNCATGCGCTCCAGTATTTTCCCGGCTGTGTCCAGCATGCAGAGTGGACGATAGGACGAGGGTTCGTCTGGTGGCTTCTTGCCTTTCGGAAGGAGCACCAGTCTCTGTTGCTTCCACTTAGTTGGAAATATCCCCTCCTGAAGACACGCATTATAGACACTCAGGAAGGCTTCTGGCGCTGCGTTGATTACCACTTTCAGGACGGCATTCGGGATTCCATACATTCCTGGTGCCTTGGCATTCCCGAATCTGCCACAAGCTTCCAGCAGCTGCTCAAGTGTCACTGGTGGGATCGCCTTTGCATCGCACTTCTCAGTGAAGAAGTCGAGCTCCGGTTGTTGTGAGAACAGCACGGTTGCGATTTTCTCCAAAAGCTGAGGGCACGTAGGCGACAGCATCGGCTGGCTTCTCAACCTCTTCATGATAACTTCGTCAAGGAGCTCATTCCACGCCTGTCTCTTACACTGAGAAAAAAATATTCAACAGCCAAGTAAATTTACTTACGGCTAGTAAATTTACTTGGCTGTAGAAAATTAAATGCAAACATTTACACGCATTTACTTGTCTCTAGTAGATATACTTGGCTGTAGAAATTTTTTTTTCAGTCTACTTGCCTTGATCGCCTTATTGAGTGTCCGGCGTGCCTCCTTATACTTGATCTCCAGTTCTTTGCAGTTTGGCTTCCGGCCTTATTGTGCTTGCCTCCTCGCTCGAATGCATGCCTTTCGTAGGGTGGCGATGGTGTTGTTCCACCAGTACACCGATGGATGGTTGCTTGTATTACGCTTCCGGGGCATAGTTGCATCGCAGGCTTCGGTGACTCTACGCATAACTTCTTCCACTTTCTCCGTGGCGTTGTTTCCTCTGATCGGGCGATCGTCGAATATTTCACGGAGTAAGTTGGAGTCAAGGGCGTTCGACTTCCAACCAACCGCTTTGGTCTTGTTGGCTGCAGATCCAGTTTTCCGAACGGCGGATACTTCCCAGGAAATCGTGTTGTGGTCACTAGCGGTGTAGATATCCATCACCTCCCAGTTGCAGCTCCCCCTAACGAGGCTGTTGCTTACTAAGGTGAGGTCTACGATTGAACTAGCCCCTCCTCTCTCGAAAGTTGGTTTTTCGCCACTATTCAGCAGTACCACGTCCAAGAAAGACATGGCCTCCAGTAGCGTTTGTCCCCTCGTGTTTGTCTCCTTGCTGCCCCAGTCGACTGCCCAGGCGTTGAAGTCCCCAGCAATTGCTATGGGGAAGTGCTGCTTCGCGTCCTCGGTCAATCGATCCAGGAGGTCTGGACACTCGTGGATGGATAGGCTAGGCGGAGCATAGCAGCTGTAGAAGTGAATTCCACCCAGCTTAGCTCTCACAAAGCCGCTCTGCGCAGTATTGACGCTACTCAAGAAGGGTTATTTACCGCAGGACCAAATAACGGCCTTGGCGGTGGAGTCCGTCTCCCATGGCTGATCATGCAGATATTTGTACGGCTCCGAAATAATTACGAGATCGGGCTTCAGCTCCCGCACCGACTGTGTAAGCAGGTCGTGTGCAGCCTCACAGTGGTTGAGGTTAAGCTTAAGTATTCTCATCGTCTATTTTTGGTGAACGCCTGGAGTGCCTCCTTGTATGCCGGGCATCTACCGCTGTCAGCAATATGAGCACTGTTGTCCATGTGACCCTTTGCGATGCAGAGGACGCATTTGGCATCTTTCTCACATTTTGCGACCAGATGACCATCCTCACCGCATTTGATACAGTTTTTGGAGCAGTCAACCAACCTATTGTACTTATTGGCAAGATGCCCGAAGTCCCAGCACTTGAAGCACTTCAGGGGTCTCTCTACTCTTCTGACCCGGCAGTTTACTCACTCAATCTTAATCTTGCTGTGTTCTCCGACAATTGTCTTCTTCGTCGCGACTGGCAGTCTCACCCAGGCCGTCTGGGTACCTCCATATGCCTTTCGCAGTGACTTGACCGCATTTAGCGAAATTTCGCAACTTTCTCCCGTAGCCTTCTGCAAAGTTTCGAAGATTTCTTCCTTTGTTGCTGTCTCCTCGAGGTCCTTGATTTCGACATCTTCTTCCGGTGTCTTACTGAGGACCTGCGCATCATCTCCAAAGAGTTCAGTGGCAGTGTTCTGCAGGCTTGAAACTTTGTAGCTGTGCTCCTTCGAGAGGATGATCAACCTATCTCCCGTAGCCGTCTTCCGGATCTTTTCCACGCACTGTAGGGACTCACGGGCTGTCGCGTCCTGCTTCATTCGCTTGAGGATATCAGAGTATGACCCTTTGTCCTTTGGGAGGATGATCAGCGCGTCAGGCCTTGCCACATGCTTCCTCTGCCGCAGAAGCTGCTCTGTGGGCTGCTTCTTCCTCTTGTTCTTCTTCCCTTTGGCTTCCTGCCACTCCGCGTCTTGGGGAGCTGGATTCTCACTTTGGGCGGCGATGGAGCTACCTGCTCCTTCCGCTTCTTCGAAGATTTAGTGTCCACCTCAGGAGAGGTGCGCTTCCGCCGCCTTCCCGTGACGGTGTCCCGGAAATTAGGCGTTAGCGTTTCGCACTCTTCCACCTCGGTGTCCTTCGTCGTCGTCTCAGAAAGAGTACGAGTGTGCAATGGCGTTGCAGACGTCCGCACTACGACTGGTGTCAAGAGATGCTGAGGGCTTTTGCCTTGGCCCAGCCATCTCTGTCTCCTTCAGTCTTCTATAAGCGGTTGCAATAGCCGCTAACTTTGTCTTAATCTCCTTATGGACGTTTGGCTTAGGGTTGGCAAAATTATACAGCTCGGG
>NW_021681353.1:12681-23176 GCF_001412515.2 Diachasma alloeum
GAGAGAGAGAGGGAGGGAGAGAGAGAGAGAGGGAGGGAGAGAGAGAGGGAGGGAGAGAATAGAATAGAAGCGTTTTTATTAAGTCCTGGAATTTCCAGCATTCCCTAAGGACAAAAAACAGTTTTTACACAAAGTTCGTTACATGTTTTTTTCTGTTTTCATGTTTCTTGAAGTAATACATCTGCATATACATTTCATCACATTTATCAGTTTTACATAGTCTTTTATATTTATATTTCACATATTTTTCATCATTCATCACATTTATAAATTATATTCAGTAGGGTTCTCTATTTCTTATTTATTTATTTATTTATTTATTTATTTATTTTTTCCTTTTTTTCCGTCTTTCACGCCAGGGTGCTGGAAGAGGACAGAAGCCGATAGACAGTGTTTTCTTTTTCCATTATGTTCTTTTATTTATTTGACTTGCGCCGCCGCGGCCGCAACCGGCCGCGACGTTGATGCCCATTTATTATACCTTTGCTTTTTTTGTTTCTTTCGAAAATTAATGATTTATCGTCGTTTTAGTCTATTGAGTGTTAAAGTTAATGAAAACAATGCGTCTCGATTCATTGCTTGTTCAATTTCAATATTATAATAAGTGATCCACTAATTCTGAGTTTCCTTCTTCATTGAATGAAATTTTAATTACTTTTGTAATCAAAATTATATTCAGAGTGCAAAACAACAATTATCAAATTTCTCACAGTCCATAATTTTTTTGACTTCGCCTCTCTCTTTATTTCCGTTTACAACTTGACAAAAGTATTCAATTATTTTTCCAGATAAATTATGGGGTCAATTCTGATTTTCTTTCGCTAATTCGAAGTGTCTTCGCTTCATTCATGATTTTTTTCACAATTTTATTCGACGATGTCATAAACTTCAAACTTTCATCATCTAATCATCTGAAATTTTTTCAAATTTTCTATAATCTTTCGAAATTTATATGACTTTTTTTCAAGAAACTTGAAAATTTTTGTGGAATTGTGGAGAAAATCCGAAGAATTACCAAATTATTTCCTCCTTTCGCATTTCAATTAATCAGAGTGCAGTATTCGGGCTTTCATGACTGCTTCGAATCAGTTTTATTCGCGAAATGCCACCCTTTCCTATCAATTGTTTTCCCATTATTTATTCAACTAGCGCCACCGCGGCCGCAAGCGGACAAAATTTTTTTTCAATTCTTGGCTGACATGATAATAATATCTTGCCTGGCATACAATAATAAAAACTCTTGGATTATTTTTCAATTACATTTAAAAGTGATTTTAGGTAATCTCTTATCAGCACCCAACAATTTGTTACTAAAACTGTGTCAGAATGTTTATATTTCATAGGAACGGCAATAATAAATAAATTTTTGAAAATTTGTATGTATAATGACTTGATAAGACACAGTACGACTAATTAATCAGTGTATCACAAAGAGACGATTTTAAGCTCATTTTCAACTGTTAATCACTTAAATTTTCTACGTTAACCAAACATTCTACGTCAAGTCAAATTATTCAATCATATAATTCTCTATAAACATAGTTTTTCACTACATTGGATTCTCTTTGATCCCCCAAATATATTTTTAATGAGTCCCAAGAACGTACCCGTGATAATGCGACATAAAGTTGTCCATGATTGAAAATATCTCATCTGAGGTCAATCCCAATTTTCTCAAAAGTTTGTCCTTGTGATTTGTTTATTGTCATAGCAAATGCTAGTCGAGTAGGAAATTGCCTTCTCCCAAATACAAACGGATAGGTGTCATCATTATACAAAGTTATACGACATATGAAAACTATTTCCCCTGCTCTATCGCCAGTTAAAACTTTACATTTTAGTAGATGGTTTGGTAGTTCTAAAATTTGAAGTCTAGTTCCGTTACATAAACCTTCATTAACCGATAAATTTCGAATTAACATTACAACCGCATTTATCCTCAACTTTAATTCATGAGGTGGTAAATTGGGAGGATTCAAAGTCTCCAAATACTCTGGTAGCAGCGCTTCAGACATTAGTCCATCATCACATTCTTTGACGGTGTTAATACTCGTATAAATTTTTTCCGTAGATTTATCCAATAATTCTACAACTCTAATTAATGTCATCTACATCGCAATTTCTTGCCGATAATATCGCCCACTTTGTAAATTTTTCATCACGGCATTCTCTGATGACTTCTCCATAAATATCTTCTGCGATATCAGCATTTGGTTCTGCAAGACAATTTTCTGGTAGACATAAATCAAAGTCATTTATGTTAATAGTCCCACCACCTACTGATAACAGAAATTTAGTGAATTCGACTTCCTCTGGTAATGTGCGCATATTTTCCGTGCTACAAAATATGGAGAATTCAGGCCATAGAGAGCTGAATTTTATTGATAAATTCACCAATTCACTGCGAGTAGCAAATCTTTTAACTGGCAACAGTTGACGAAAATCACCTCCCAGTAAGATGAGTTTTCCTCCAAATGATTGATTATTATTCATGATATCACGTAAATTACGATCTACCAACTCCAGAGCATGTCTCGGTGCCATTGGTGCCTCATCCCAAATGAACATATCAATACTTTTCAAATATTCGGCTTCTTTAGATTGAACTTTGAAGTGTTTGCGATGAATCTTTATACAATGCAATTGGTAATTTAAATGTTTTGTGAACGGTTTTGCCACGTGGAAGCAATGTTGCTGCTATACCTGTATATGCCATGGTACACAATTTCTTCTCTCTACTTCGTAGTAAATGATATAGCGTAGTATAAATGAATGTTTTTCCTGATCCGCCAGGTCCGTCAATAAAAATACATCGAGCTTCATTATCAGTTATGTCATTCAACATTTGATTCAAGATAGTGTCAACAATATGTTTTTGATTTTCATTGAGTTTTTCATACTGTTCGGTACCGATAGTAGCATGTTGTACAGGCAACATATCATCATCTTCAATATCATCGATATTGGCGATTTGTGGCATCGAAGGGAAGTCCGTTAAACTTGATCCCTCATTACTTAATAACGTATTTATTTGAATATAAGCTTTTAAATGAGCTTGATGTAAAGACATTCCTCGTGAATAATCCTCTGCTAGTGAATCTTTGAACTCCTCCCATAATTCTTCGGGATGAACGGGCTTGCAGTGGATTAAAATATGCACAAATAATTGTCTCAATTGTCTAGGCATCATCCAAATCTTAGCTTCATGCATGACAGTCATCCATTCATTATCATCTTCAATTAAACCTAATGCTAGGCATGTACTCATGAATGTCGGATGTGTTACGTTTACTGTTCTTAAATCTTCATAACTCATTGCTCCTTTCATAGATGTTAATAATAATCGAAGATGAAATAATTCTGTCTGTGTAGGACTAACTGAGTATATTCGACCAATTACATTGAAATGACTTTTTCATTTTTCCCAAATCCACTCACCATTTTTCTTTTTGAACGTATAATGCTGCGGTATTTCAGCATATGTGAAATTTCTCGCTTCTGGATCTTGCTGATTCAGAATAAAATACGCAGTCAAGGTTGTATTTTTATTCAATGCACCCCGAATGGCATCAGCATTATCAATTTGATCGATCATAATTGTTTGTTGATTCGGTAGATGTATTGACAATCGTGTGATACTGTGGCTTTTATTGTGCATGTGGAAATTAAAAATACGTGCACACGCTTCCGGAGGACTGACATAGCGTGTTTCCAAGAAATCTTTAATTTCATCATGATTAAGAACTCCTTGATCTACATCTGAATTAGATTCTTGAATTAAAATAGCGGCTGCATCAGGACCTTTATAAATGTATTTATAAAGATATTTGACGGCTTTAATATTGGAAACAACTTCTACATTAATGTGACAATTCAGACGTTGCAATAACTCTTTGTTGTGAGGAACAACGTTTCGATTGTCGAAAACGAATCCATCACGACGCGTATATTGTCCGGTATCTCTACGTTTGTAACATGGGTAGCCGTCTTCATCCATTGTAGTTTGATTATTGAATATTTTTGGATATTTTTTTGAGCATTGTTTATTATCATCCAAACACCAATCACCGCAAGGACCGTGAACCATGTTATTTTTTTATAATTTCGTGTAATTCTGGGTTATCAGTAGGACTCGTGATTTCAGCAGAAATGTATTTGTCTACGATTTCTGGAGTCGTGATTTTGGAGTTGGTTCTCAATGTCAGTAACAAATGGACGTGAGGTAAACCGCGTTTTTGGTATTCGACGACATGCATGTGAGCCTGAACCTCTCCAAAAAATTTCTCCTTTGTAATTATTCTCAATAATTCATCTTTTTTCAATTCAAATGCACGAGCTACTAAGTCTGGTCTGTCTGATGAGGTTTGTCCATCGAGTAAATTTTCGGTTATTTCCCTCCATTTTGGATTACAAGTCATAGTGATAAACAAATCTGGCTTGCCGAAATGACGGACCATCGTCATCGAATCTTGATAAGTTTGTAACATATAACGTAGTGAGCCCATATGGGACGATGGCAAAATGACTATTTTACCAATACGACTATTATTATCTTCAGCTCGTTGTCGTAAATGTTCAATCACATTCTTATAACAATCCACACGTAGTGTCTGTTGTATAGAACGTAAATAATTCATTCTATCTTTTTCCATTTTCACATAACTGTCCACTGTCCATTGTTGGAATAATCTGCGTCCTATTATTATATAATTTGGTTCAGGTCGAATCGCCATTCGATACTTGAAATAAGCATTTCTTGTGATTCTGTTTCTTCCGTCAATTTGTTTCATATCGTCAGCCCAGCCTCTAGTTCCGTGTGGATAAAACAATGGATAAGTCCATGGCTCAGCAAATTCATTCATTGAACTAACATATTGCAAGACTTTATCTGATCTGTTTCGAATATTAATATATGATTCTGGAATTTCTCCATCTGCTGTTGTTGAAAAAAACTGCTGCAACTTCGTTAACGTGCTGAGAATTGTAGCGTCGTCTGTCTAATCCTTTTCTTAATGTGAATAATAATTCGAGTTCTGGTTCAACCCCATTATTTCGTGCAGTCATCAAATCTAACTCTTTTTTCATCATTTGATATGATTGAACATGTACATTGCACACTCTCATTGCATTGTCAATAGATTGGACAACTTCTGCATTCAAATTTGAATTTGAATTCAATCTATAATCTGTCGCTTCATTCGAATCAATTATAAATAGTTGTCCAAAGCTAGGTAGTTCATTAGCAGCTGGATACAGCGATCTATTGATTTGGTAATAAATTTGGCCTTGAATTTTAAAACAAAAAGGTCCCCGTCGTCGGTTATTGAAATTCACTAAATTAGCGTTGAATGAAGCGACAGAAAATGAATTATTATAGGAACGAATATTCTCATAGAAATGATTTGACTTTTCATGTATGCCATGGAATAGTTGTTTCAGAATCTCCGGTGGACTTGGTAGATTTTCAACAAAAACTTTTCCATGACTGCAGCAATCATTAAAAGAGTTACCCTTATTTGGAATTTTTTCCGCAGTGAAATGCAGAGCCTTGCAATGGACGCATGAAGTATTCATGGGACCAAGATAATGTTCATTAATTTTGTTAGTTGTCTGTGTAATAATCACGTGACCATTAACATTATGTGTGAATCGATTACGCGTTTGTGAATGAATTGGAACTGGATTTTGTGATATCGAATATGTTATGGAATTAGTACATGATGGCTGGTTATTATTACCATTATTTACCAATTGACAATTCGATTCTGAAAATCTTAGAGATGTCATTTGAATTTCATTATTGGTTTCTCTAGAAATCGGTCCTAGAATTTCCCTGCCAGGGACTGAGTCTAATAAAACCGGCCTTGCTTCGTTATCCAGATTATTCACGACAATACAATCATCAATTCGATGAAAAGGCAAGCTTTGGGAAATTTGACTGTTCGTTTGTAGTATGAATTCATTTGCTTGCAATTCAATGGAATTATTTGATCAATGACTTTGCAAACGGATTTTCTTGTTGATGTGTTTTGTTCTGCATTGGCGTTCCAATTTTAAATAGTTGGAGTACCTGTGGTCATGAGAGATCGCGTTGAAAACATAGTTTTGAGAAATTTCGTGAGATTCTAAACACGCAGTTGGAGGAATAGTCATCGTAGGAGACTCTTCATTGGATTTATGAAGCCCCAATTTTTCATGGGAGAACTCTAATTGTCTTTTCGGCATTTTCACTTTTCCAAAAACTTTTCTGTTAAAAGATCGCTGTCATTTGTTCGAGTAACTGGATAAACATGTGAAAATTTGGTCTACTTTGTCTAGACAGCTTAATTAAACTGCAAATAATCTGGTTGTTGGTCTGATATTTCTGTAAATCTGTATTCTTTCTGTGTGTCTGAATATTTCTGTTTATCAATCTGTAAAAACTCTGTTCAATTTCTGTTATAAGGAGTAGGATAGGAATTGGGATGAAATTTTATTTCACAATAATTATAAAAATGAGTAATTATTCGATTCATTAAATACAATTAAACGTAGTCAATATCATTATTTTTTATTATTGATATTCTGATGATTGATGTGCAGTAGCGCCCTGTTGCTACAGATCTGTCTAATGTATTCCCCTGAAACAAACATAAAAATGGCTTTTAATAATAAAGAAAAACAACTTATAGTCAGTGTAAAAAGTATCTGTACTCCACTGAATTACAAAAAAATGAATTGCCTTTTTTCTTCAATCAAAAATATTTCTATGGTATGTCCGCCTCTAAGTATCAAAGCACATTTAATTTGGATTATATATATTGATTTCACATTGGCGTTTGAAATTCGTAATTACTACAATATATAATCATATTGCTATTATCTTTAGCAAACAATAAGTATTTCTCATTAATTCCTGATTAAATTTTTATACAAATTATTCATCTATGGCCCGGTTGCACCAACGACTTTTAACCAAATCGTCAGTTAAGAACAAATTTAAATTTAGATGTTTGATGGATCAATTTTACCAGGAGAGTATCTCAAATTTACCGCATGAACAAAAAATAATAATTTATCCTGGGGTTAAATACGTGTTGTGACCGTTCAATATTTAATTAATATTATTTCCTAAAAGGGGGATTTAGGGCAATTAAATAATGAGGACAAATGAGGGATAAAATTAACTAAATATCTATATTTCTAGTAATTTACAGATTAGACCGTCGTAAGACGTTTGAAATGCCTTTTACTTGGATCTAGGGTTATGGGTAAGGCCAGGCAACTTTTGTACATGTAAAAAGAATGCAACTAAATATAAGAAGAATAACTAAATGGGGAAGAAACAAAAGAATGTAGGCTCACCGTTGGGGGGTATGAAGGGTAATATTGTGGGGACAAGAGGGAAAATGAGGGGGGTAACTCGTACTCACGATGGGACTTCACTCTGGCGAACACGTGGAATTCCACCGGCGCCTTGCACTCCTTCAAAATACCAGGGCGTTTTCCTGGAGAGCCTCCTTTCCACCTCGGGGTTTCCTGGGCACCAATACTAGAGCTGGGATGAGCTCGATGTATCGAAAATCCTCTTTTTATCCGCCAATACTTCCGGGCGAATTTTACTGTATTCACTATTACTACTTTCGGGGCACGTGGCGACTCACGGGGCAGCTAATGCACGAGTGACGGTCTCTTCTTTTCCTTCGCGATTCGTGGGGGTTCGTCAGGTGTCGATGTCCCTCGGGTTTTAATTCGGGAGCGATCGGGGCCAATCAGCACAGGTGAGTGGTGACGATGACCACAATCCAGGGATGTCTCGCAAGGGATTATTGCTGGTGGTGAATATTCGGGGGTCTAGTACGGGGAATTTCCAGGAGGCGATGGCTTCTCCAATTGATCGGGTGGGGCCGGAACTGATGTCTTCCTTCGGCTGATGTCTTCGTGATGTCCAGGGGCAGGGGTAGAGGGGCGATGAGGGGAAAAGTGAGGGAAGGGGTATCCAACGGTGGCGGGATTTACATTTTAGGGGGCAGTGTGTAGTGGGAAAAAATATGTAGAAAAATAATAAAAAATAAATGAATATGCCTCGTCACAGCTGTCCCGGGGGTAGAGAATACGTAGGGTTTCAATAACCCTGCGTTGAACGATTCAGACCTTTTACAAGAAATTTTTCAGGCTACTGCTCCAGGGTAAGAGAGGCTGGAATGAAGGCTCAGACTATTAGGAACAAATTTTACCAATCATTTCACTTATCATACGGGGTATCTCCCTACATTTTCCCTTATTCACTAATAATTATTTTTGTTTTGAATTGTCGAACTCTAAATATTTTTCATTGGCTCGACAGCTCAGGTACCACAACACTCTCATCCTTACTTCCAATTAATTGAATAAAATAATAATATGATCTCAAAAAAAAACAAAATAACTCAAAAAATACTATTCAATGGCCCTTTGGATAACAAAAGGAAACTAAAATAAATGTCTTTGGAAGGGCGAGGGGTTAATTTCTTGGGCTCGGGGGGGTTGTCTGGGGGATCAAATCTAGAGGAATAGGGCCGGTCTGAGGGTAACCAAGGGGTCAAGGGGGACATTTGATTCGTCAAGGGGGGAGAATTTGATTTTTGGGGAGCTGAGGGCTCCTTATGGGTCTCGAAGGGTTGGGGGATGATGTGACTACTAGAACCTAAACTAATGGAAATTCTATCCACAAGTAATTTTAAATCATAATAATTATAGATCTCGGGGCAACTTATTACAGTCATGCTTTCATCGCACCGACTGATTATATAATCTCTCATATTCTGGGGTATTTCGGACCACATTGGGTCGTGCGAAATATTTTTTAACCTAATCCTAACCTAATTCCACGGTTCTTATAATGCGTCAGGGCCCTCCCAGCTTTCTCTGAATATTTTAAGCCTTTCTTTCAGATCCGGCTGGTCATGGTCCCGGGGGTAAAGAGGACATGGGGTGGTTTTCTGGGTTCTCCGGGTGAATTTTCTGGGGGTCTGGGGGTATCTTGGGGTCCTATGGGGAACTTAGGGGCTTACTGTCCATTCTAGGGGCAATTCGAGATGAATATTTTCGATTTAAATCTCGGATTGTCCCGGGGGTACAAGATACATGGGCTTGTCAGAAAGTTCTGTTGAACAATCATCATCATTCTACTTTATTTTGTGAAACCATAATTCTACTTAATAATCTAACCTAATACGGGGCCTATTTTACTGGGTGAATTTTTCTTATTTCCTGGGAACAATAGATTTTTCCTACTGACTGTTCCGATTCTTCAGTTCACCTACTCTAACTATTAAGACTGAATCCTGTGATACCTGTGGGATTTTGGGATATCTTGGGGAGTTTTTGGGAGTGGTCGTGATTCAATGGGGTTTTCGGGGATATTTAGCAGGACTTGGGGGTTTCCAGGAAATTTTCGAGACTCTATGGGATATTTCTGGACTCTCCGGATCATTCTGTGGAATCTTGAGACATGGTGGGATATTCCTAGGATTCCTGGGGGATTGAGGGTTCTTCTAGGGCGTTCTGGTATGTTAGGGGTCTTTTCTAGGATCTCTGGGGTCTTCTTTGGGGTAGCTGGGGTAACTGGAAGGGGTTCCGAGGTATTTGGAGACATTCTGGAATTTCCTAGGGGCTGGGGTGACCTTGATTCTACTAAGTGAAAGTGGAGGGCTGACTTGGTTTCACTGGGCTTTCTATCAACTACATGGGGACGAGGGATTCTAAGATTCTCAGGTGGAGGGATTGGATCCAGATCAAAGAGACGGGGGCTTTTCAGACTCCTGATTGTAAGACTTCGATTCAGGCTGGGGGGACGGGGAATGTTCAGGGACATGAGGGGGGGGATTGGATCTAGGACGGGGATCGGGAAATTTTGAGGGACATGAGTGGGGGGATTGGATCTAGGACGAGGATCGGAGAATTTTGAGGGACATGTGGGAGGGTTTTGATCCAGGATGGGTGGCTGGGGAATTTTGAGGGACATGAGTGGGGGGATTTGATTCATCTGGGGAGGGAGTTTGGGATCTGCAATTGTTTTTCCTTTGAGATCGTGGGCAATTATTTTCTCTCTACTTTCCTTCTGTGGTTGTATGGAATGTGCAACGACTGATCCCACAACTTTATCATTACCTCTGCCCGGGTGACCTGATGGGTCGGTGAGCATTGCTTCACTACTACTGGGGTTTCCAAGGGTTTGAACGAGGGGTTGATTCGGTCCCAGGGGAATCTGGGGCACTGCTCTGTAGGGTCCTGGGATGTCTGCTCAAGGGGTAGGTTGGTTGGTCCGGCAACTGCCAGGGTGGCTAGGTGGGGCTGACTGGGATACGAAGGAACTGAGGGCTCTAGGGCTTTCGAGGGGCTGAGATCCACTGTACTAGTTCGAGGCTGACTGGGGGTAACTTGAAATGGTCCGAGGGTTTGCCCCGTCTGTAGTCTCTCTTTAGGGCGAAGGTTAAATGAACCGTCTGTTTTTGGGGTGATATGGAACCCTACT
>NW_021681353.1:24427-26046 GCF_001412515.2 Diachasma alloeum
TGGGATGAGCTCGATGTATCAAAAGTCCTCTTTTTATCCGCCAAATAACTTCCGGGCGAATTTCACTGTATTCACAATTACTACTTTCGGGGCACGTGGCGACTCACGGGGCAGCTAATGCACGAGTGACGGTCTCTTCTTTTCCTTCGCGATTCGTGGGGGTTCGTCAGGTGTCGATGTCCTTCGGGTTTTAATTCGGGAGCGATCGGGGCCAATCAGCACGGGTGAGTGGTGACGATGATCACAATCCAGGGATGTCTCGCAAGGGATTATTGCTGGTGGTGAATATTCGGGGGTCTAGTACGGGGAATTTCCAGGAGGTGATGGCTTCTCCAATTGATCGGGTGGGGCCGGAACTGATGTCTTCCTTCGGCTGGTGTCTTCGTGATGTCCAGGGGCAGGGGCAGAGGGGCGATGAGGGGAAAAGTGAGGGAAGGGGTATCCAACGGTGGTGGGATTTACCTTTTAGGGGGAAGTGTGTAGTGGGAAAAAATATGTAGAAAAATAATAAAAAATAAATGAATATACCTCGTCACAGTGTTAACTCAAATGGGGCGACCTGATAAATGAAAAATTGTTCATTGGGTCAAATACCAATAAATTATAACCCCTAGGATATACTTTACCCTGAGGATAAATTTTATCCTGGGGTTTATTTGGTTATCAGGCCTTTGTACAACCGGCCCTATATCTCACATGAATGCACAAAAAAGAATTGAATCGATATGAACCAATACGGTTTTTTTTTCAAATATAATGTTACGAATTTAGTCAATTATATATCAATAAACGAATTATTATATTCAATAAAATAAAATGTAATTAAGAATAACTATTCAGAAGTATATTGCTAATTTATTAACAAAAAAATAACTATCCCAGACGACAACAAAAACAATTTTTCACGTATTTTTTTTCTTCTGTGTATTCACAAAATTTTCGTACATATAAATTTCTCCTCTCCACTTCGTGGTATATTTGATACTTTCTACATTCACTGTCGAAAAAAATATATTTGCAAATAGAAATTAATCTTTACCCTGTATAATTTGATTTCGTCACTATCCCACTGCACGTTGGAAGGTCCGTTTGTATTGTTGGTTAACCTAAATTTCAAAATGGGAGATGAACGTATTTGAATACGCATTTCATTTTATTAGTAGTCTTCTTATTTTGTTTAGGGCCGGTTGCACAAAGGCCTGATAACCAAATAAATCCCAGGATAAAATTTATCCTCAGGGTAAATTATATCCTAGGGGTTAAAATTTCTTGATATTTGACCCAATGAATAATTTTTTATTTATCAGATCGCCCCATCTGAGTTAACACGCATTTAACCCCAGGATAAATTATTATTTTTTGTTCATGGGGTAAATTTGAGATACTCCCCTGGTAAAATTAATCCATCGAACATCTAAATTAAATTTTTTTCTTAATTGACGATTTGGTTAAAAGTAGCTGGTGCAACCGGCCCTGAAAGGCTCAGGCCCGGTTGCAACAACTACTTGTAACCAAACCGTCAGTTAAGAAAAAATTTTAATTTAGATGTTCGATGGATTAATTTTACCAGGGGAGTATATCAAATTTATCCCAGGAACAAAAAATGATAATTTATCCTG
>NW_021681353.1:41645-65988 GCF_001412515.2 Diachasma alloeum
AACCGGCCCTGAAAGGCTCAGGCCCGGTTGCAACAACTACTTGTAACCAAACCGTCAGTTAAGAAAAAATTTTAATTTAGATGTTCGATGGATTAATTTTACCAGGGGAGTATATCAAATTTATCCCGGGAACAAAAAATGATAATTTATCCTGAAGTTAAACGCGTGTTGACTTAACTGGGGTGACCTGATAAATAAAAAATTATTCATTGGGTCAAATATCAAGAAATTATAACCCCTAGGATATAATTTATCCTGAGGATAAATTTTATCCTGAGGTTTATTTGGTTATCAGGGCTTTGTGTAACCGGCCCTAAAAATAATTTAGAAAGTTATATAACTTACCTCCAATCGAAGAAGTTGTGAGAAATTGAGAAAATTCACTGTTTCCGGTAAAATTTGCCACGTGTTTAGCAAAGATTTTTAAACGATTGCGAGACACGACACGTACTATAAGTGCATGAATTATTTTATAGGTTATATTCGATCGATATCGAGCCAGCTAATGATGGTGATATATCTCGGCTGATAATATTCTGTTTTATCATATGTTGATTTCATAATGGAATTACATGCAGGGATGAAAAACATTTTTCGTCTTTCTTATGAATAAAAAATTGCTGGAACGTAAAGGAAAATAAAAGTATAAATGAAAAATGAAGATACGATCAAAATGAATATTTTTCTTTTTTTTATTACAAACTATTACAAAATTACAATACAAAATATCATCACATGTCCATAACCAATGACAGCTTTCCAATTTTTTGGCAATTACATTATTTTAATTAAATGCCTATGTGATTTTTGATACTTGAAACCTCATTCATCTTGAAATGAAGAATTACCGTGTGGTTATTTCAAAATGTTTATCACTTGAAATATTAATTTGGCTTTAGCCCATAGTCTTTTTTTATTATTGGCTTCAGCCCATAGTCTGTTTACTGACAAACAAATAACAAATAAATAATATTAATAGTGCTGCAATATCCATTTTATTTGTAACGTAGATATTTGCAGCTCGACTCGTCTTATACATAATAACGACTTTATTCTTTGTAGAAAGCAGGCACTTCGAGTTTCATTCATTTTATACGTAAAAAAAATCATTCCTTTGATAATTAAAATATAATCATTGACATTTTCAACTTAGCTTTAGCCAACAGTCATTTCGTCAATGGGCAGTAAGTACAAACAACCGGCAATATTTCGATGAATTTTTTGTATTTTATTTTTCGTTTTTAATTTTTTTTTGTATTTTTCATTTTTTTTTAATGGGTTTAAGTCACACCCAAAGTTAAATTGAAGCTAACTTTCTCATAATAGGTCATGTGCGTATAAGTCTCATCGTCTTTAAATGACAAAACTACCATTTGGTATTATCAAAACGGTTATCACTTAAAATATCAAATATGGCTTTATTCTATTTTTTTTGCCACCGAACAACAAATAAAGACTATAAATAGTGTTTTGATATCATTTTTGCTATCAATGTAAATATTTTCAACTTGACTTTATAAATAATACTTTCTTCTTAGTAGAACACAGTCACGTCGAGTTTCACTTATTTTATATCGCAGAATCATTTTTTTGATAATAATGAAAACATGCTGTTTGAAATTCAGCTATTCAAACTAGTCAAACGGTCACCGGGCTCAACGAAAATCTCGAGAAACTTCGGGACCCTTCGGGGTCACAGTCAACTACGAAGAAAATCCCCGAGAAAGACGGTAGTATCGCTCTAGCCACCGAGAGAGTCACTCTAATCACAGTACTGTATCGCCGTAACCGCTCAATCGAGTACATCACCGGAGTACATCAACGCGATACATTTGAGTCTAGCGCTTTGTATAGCGTCTCTATTTAATTCAATTCAATTATCAATTAATTACGAGTTAACTACCAATTATTTTGAGTCAATCATCAAGTTCAATATCGAGAGAATCTCAAGTGCAGTGCATTTTTCAAACCATCATTTTTATTGACTTTGTCGAGCAACTCAATAGTGTAACCTTATTAATTTATCAAGACGCGTGGGTTATTCCACAATAAAGTACATCAACAGTGTGGTTTTATAATTCCGCGTGTTTTAATTTTCCACCTCCTTTCACAATCCCACTTTTCCCTGTAATGTCCAAAAATCTATGAAATAGCTTTCCTTCACAATCTCCCGATTATTCTCCCTATCCAATGCCACATCGTCAACCGAGAACCCGAAAAAGTGCAGCATCAACAAATAACATATTCCAACATAAGGCTAGTGGACTCGTGATTTCAACAGAGTAACACCCCGCAGGTGAAGAATCGCCAGTGCGAAATCCAGCGCGCCTAAAACCGCTGACCCAACAGGTCAATTCCCCCCAAGCATAAAAAGTGGGAAAATAACGCCATAATTTCCACCAATCAAAAGCAAAATCGTGTATCGACCAAGAACCGATTCACTCCCCAAAATCAAAATTACAACCAGTCTAGAAGCAACCGTCGGAGCGTTAATTTGACTTGGTGGAAATTACTGACGGAATCGATCTGTCTCTTTCGGTCCCCGCTACTCATAACTCGCCTGGAAAACGGTTATCGGGAGTGGTAGTTATTGAACATAGTTCATAGCTGAGTGAAAGAAAGTCGCGCAGGGATACTGCATCCTAAAATCGAGAGTAGTAGTGTTTCTTGCATTGTAAGAGGACTAATTAACTAGGCTTCCGTGATTGTGGACATTCTCACTTAAAAACACTTTTCCGAACTTTGTTAAATTGTACACGAGTGGGTGAAAGTGATCCAATAGGAAGTATCCATAATAGGATCAGAGAAAACTCTAATTCTGGTGGAGAAAAACCTTTGTGTCATTGAAGGATCCACAACTAGAAATATAAGGATTACTACTAAAACCATCATCAACTGTAAGTTCAATTATCAATAACCTTCAACCATTTTGAAAACCAAAGTAATCCACTATCAGACTTGGTAAAAAGACTTTCCAGGGATAAAATATTAACTTAATATCAATTTCAAAATTCAACAATTCAAACACGATTCAAATTGTAAATTTTTCATTTGTAATTATCAAAAAAGTCGAAATTATAGAAGACTACTTTTGAACATAAAAATTGTCTCGGAGTCATTTGACTATTTCCTTACTTCAAATATTCCTCATCCTTTCAGTATCCCAATTTCGATTCTCAAAATTAGTAACGTAAACCAAGGTAAGAGAGATAAATTACACCTAGCGTCGTTCAATATAAATCAAAATATAAAAGTATCTGGCTTAACAATTCCTTTCTAAATTTAGCTTTCCCATATTTTTATATCAAAAATTCTAGATTGTTATTTTCCCGTAATTTACAATTCTACCCAAAAAGTGTCCTTCGACGCTGACACGTCTCCGGACATAACAGCTAGAATTTCATGGCGCAGTCGGTAGGACGATCTAGGCTTCCTTTCACTCTTACCGCCTAATAATAATAAGGAATTTACTCGGTTCACATATAAATTCTTCAAGTTCGGTTTATACAACAAAGTTCGTTTTGAATGTCGGTATTTTCATAATATCGCATAATATCGGGAAAAACTTCTTCACTTTCCCTTTTCTTTTCCTTTTTTTTTGTTTTTGTAGTATTTAAACTTTTCCAAAATTCTACTCTCAAGAGTATTCCCAGACTTACTCTAGAATTATCCCATAATGGCAAACTCTTCTATAAATATTGGTTATACCGGCGATTCAAATATCGCCGGGCAAATCACTGGGAATCATGAAGATTACATCAAAGCGCGGGATATTGCTAGTAGTATACCAATTTTTTCCGGAACTTCTGAGCATGCAACCCTAGACGAATTTGAATATGCCCTTAGGTGTAATTTGTTATCAATCCCCACCGAAGATGGCAAGAAAGAGGAATATATCTTACAAGTCCTGAAACGCCTTTTGCCTCCTGCGAAATTTGCAGTCGCGAATAAGACCCTAAATTCAGTAGAAGACATCCTGAAAATCCTTGTCAAAAGATTCCGAGGTCAATATAATTTTTTGTATTATCTGAATAAAGTCCGTGGGTTAGTCAAATATACCGAAGAACCCCTGGAATGTTTTTTGGAAAGAATGGCAGCTTCGGTTCAATTTGGGTTGAGAATAGTTGAGGGTGAGCCGGAGGCCACGAGACAAGCTCTAGAAAGTTTGATGAATCAAGAGGCCTTGGCCAGATGCAAAGAATATGCATCCCCGGCAGTAAAAGACACAATTCGACGTCAGAAGATTAAGAAAATCGCTGACGTGCTGAAAGTACTTGACACTGATGAATTTCGAACAACTATGGCGCTCCCAGCCCCAGAAATACCAAATCACCACCAATTCCGGTATGTGACAGAATATCCCTCAGTCGGGATTCAGAACAACGTTTGGTCGAACACAGCGGGTAACCAGATGTCTAACGGCTACCAATACCAACAGCAACAGAGTCAGAGATACCCAGTCCATCAACAGTATCAAGGACCCTACAATACACCGTTACCCTCTACACCAACACCTACCAGAAGCTACGGAAACCCTGGATTCCAGACCGGTTACGGGCAAAGGACTCAAAAATCAAATAATGATCTGGTTGCGGCACTCCTCAACGAATATATCCCTCGAAGGCGACCTCCTGATACACCAATAAATGGGGTGTCAAGACAACACTTCCCACCACCTCCAATGTCAACCATAAATCCAGTTGTCATGGGAAGCGTCTCACCTGAAGCCTTGCTCCACCAAATGAATCTTACAGAACCATGGGGTCAAGACACAGTTGAAGATGTACCAGTGGATGCAGATCAAGTTCAGCAGCTCGCAGCGATCTTAGCGGGTACGCAACGCCAAAATGTGGAACATGTTCCTCATGTTCCTCAGAAAGAGAACAAGGATGACCTGAGCGAAATTAAGAACCTCCTTCAGAGCCTTGTGATCGAACTCAAGGACCAGAAACAACGAGCAGTGACTCTCCCTTCATCAAGGGACTCATCCCGAGAACGAGTCAAGGGGAATCACCAGCCTAAAACCACGGGGAACCCGGTTCAACAATCGTCAAAGGTACCTTCCTCAGAAGGAGTTTCAACCCAGGCTTTAAACGAGTACCTGGCTCGTCAAACGGGTGCGGTGACGAGCGACCAGGGTCAACAACAATACCACACCCTGAGGAGCACTCACCAGAGACGTCAATAAGAGAAGTAGTCCTTTGTAGTCCCAAAAGCGGCCCACAAATCCGTATAACAGGGCCCTATCTGAACAACGATGGAATTTCCGCCCTGGTTGACACGGGGGCCTCCATAAATCTCATCTCCATTCAATCCTTAAATTCCGATGTCATGGTAGATCGGACTGAGATTTGTAGAATTGTGGGGCTCTCAAACGATGTAATGGATTCCCTAGGGACAGTAAGACTACCTCTCCACCCAAAAGTATACGTTAAATTCCATGTTATAATTCACCAACCTGGTGGATATGGTGCAATCGTGGGAGACGACATGTTGAATAAATTGAAGGCTCACATCTCCTTCTATACTAAAACCATCACGTTCAACATCGCTCCATTACAACCGCTACATCTTTGCATACCGAATTGCAGGACGTGGACATCACAGACGCAGAGAGAATGCAGAATATCCCTTACCGGGGGTGGACCCCGAATAAATTTAAGAGTAAGGAATTTAATTGGGAAAAGTCACCAGTTCTTGATTGATACAGGAGCAGAGATCAACCTAATCGAAAGAAGAGCCATCAAGCCAGGTGCAAGGATTGAACCACCCATTGTGAAGTATCTGACGGGGGTCACCGAAGACGCCCTACCAACTTGCGGGTTGATTTACTTGAAGATCCTGGGAGCACCGACCCCTTTTCACATTGTTGATTGCAAATTGCCTGTAAAAGGATCAGGTCTCTTAGGACTGGAATTCCTTGTAAAAGAGGAAGTCGACATCAGATATCTCCAGAGAACTCTAACGACGGCGAAAAGACCAAATATTCCTGTCTTTTGGTATGAGTACCATCGGCCATATGGGCCCACAATAATACCGGCCAGAGCAAGAATGGTTATGGGAATTCCAATCGAAAACCCGGATTTATCAGTTGGATACCTTCCTAAGCTGGATACTCCAAAGGGAGTATATCTAGGCCATTGCGTAGTGACAGTGACAGAAGGGGTAGCCTGCGTGGTTGCCATAAACACCACGGAAGAACCAATCGAACTCATACTTCCTCCGCAACGTCTCGAACCCTTCGACGAAGAAATGGATTGCCCCGGCAATAATCTTGCAGTTTGCAACATGGCGCTATCCCCTGAGGAAACAGAGGATACCCATCAGAGAGCCTTGGACATCGCCAAAGCACTTCCCGAGCAAGACCTCAAACACTTTGAGAGAAAAAAAGTTATGGAGCTAATCACTGCATATGACGATGTGTTTCATCTTCCCGGAGATAAATTAGGGAAGGCGAAACATTTTAAATGCAAAATACGCACCGTGGATAACAAACCCGTCCACAAACGCCAGTACAAATTCCCGAACCAACATAAAGAAGAGATTAAAAAGCAATTCAGAACTCTTGAAGAACAGGGTATCATCAGACCTTCGATCTCGCCCTACAACTCTCCACTATGGATCGTCCCCAAGAAGGCAGATTCTAAAGGAAAGAAACGTTGGAGAATGGTGATCGATTTCCGTAATCTGAATCAGAAAACCATCGGAGACTCCTACCCACTTCCGGACATCTCCGAGATCTTGTCTCAACTCGGAGGCGCGAAATACTTCAGCGTCTTCGACCTCGCGAGTGGTTTCCATCAAATAGAAATGGACGAAGAGGACAGTGAAAAAACCGCTTTCACTGGTCCAGATGGACATTATGAATACGCACGGATGCCCTTTGGTCTCCAAAACTCACCACCAATTTTCCAGAGGATGATGGACCATGCTCTTGCAGGATTAAAAGGCACCGAGCTGTATGTATATCTTGATGACATCGTGGTTTACTCCAAAACGTTCGAAGCTCACAATGAAAGGCTCGAACATCTATTCGAGTGTCTCAGAGGAAATGGACTGACCCTTCAACCAGATAAGTGCAAATTCTTTATGAAAGAAGTTGCATATCTGGGTCATATCATCGACGAAGAGGGTATCCATCCAGATCCTTCGAAAATCAGAGCACTCGTTGACATGCCAAAACCAACCAACTTACATGGTCTGAGGAAATTCCTTGGTTTTAGCAATTATTACCGCAGGTTTGTTCAAGACTATGCTGAAATCTCAGAACCGCTTACCAATCTACTGAAGAAGGATATTCAGTACGACTGGACCAAACACCAGACCGAGGCTTTCCAACTGCTGAAAACCGCTATAACTGAAGACTCATTATTATATCATCCAGACATGGATGAACCGTTCATCGTACATGCATCCAGCACTGAGAAGGGTCTAGGTGGCATATTAAGTCAAAAAGATGAGGAAGGAGACGAACATCCAATCCTTTACGCATCTAGAACATTGCGAGGAGCAGAAACCCGTTATACCCCAGCGGAACGAGATTGTTTGGCTGTGGTGTATGCAGTAGACCAGTTTCGACCCTACATCTTTGGCGTACACTTCACTATCATCACGAACAGCCCTGCCCTAAATTGGTTGATGGACTCCAGTAATCCCACCACAAGGCAAATAAAATGGAAAACCTTCTTGAACGACTACGACTTCAATGTAGAAATCAAGAAGCAAAAGAAAGCTCAACTGGCCGATGCTTTCGCAGAAAATCCTCTGGATAGCGACCAATCTGAAGGGAAGTCGATCGCAATATGTTTACCGACCTTCAAGCCACCTAACTCCATTCTGAAAAGACCTCAATCAAACAGAAATCATAACCGTAGAGTTCAATTCCACTCAGAACCTGACGCAGCTCTTCAACCAGGTTCAGGCACATCAGTAGCAGACAGAATCAGAACACGACGAATGACTGAATTGGCCGCTGGTAAGAGGACTCCTATATCTTACCGAGACCGCAGAGAATATCGGTCGGCATTGAAGAAGAAGACTCAAGGAACCGATACTGGAACTCTCAGCGAGACGTCACAGACTGTCGGTACAGAACCTTCAGAAACGTCCACTTCCAACGATCCAGAAGATGCACCTGAAATTCCGGTGGAACCCATAGTGGATCCCCCTCCAAGATCAAACGATGAAAAAAGAAGTTCAGGAAGTCCAACAAATTCTCTACCCAGTGATGAGAATGGAAGTTCAGGAAGTACAGCGACCTTCCAAACAACAAAAGAAAGTTTTGATGAAACCAATGTATCCCTTGAAGGGACACCCCTAGAGGATGATGTCTTCGAGACCGAAGATACCTCGCTGTATCAGCCGCTAAATTCAAGAATAATAGAATCTGAGACCCTGACGGAAGAACAGGACGATGAGGATGAAGAGGTGACTGAGGCTGAAACCACAGCATCAAACGGTATACAGCTCTTTGAAAAACTCCTCGAGAAGGCTGAGGAAACTCAAAATGAAAGTTTCCCGGAGTGGGATTATTATCAACCACCCACCTTATACCAGCTGAAAAGAACAAGCCTGAGTACCGACTTCCTAGAGGAACTAGACGAGTCCACCCGTCTATTCGAACAGAAACTAGCTGAATTCGAAGGGCGATCCAAACCCCTCATCGACCTCACTGACGAACTCTCTGAAGATGGAAATGAGTCAACGGGGGTGGAAAAAGGTCCCATCAAGGTTTCCTCTTTCTCTGAAGAGCTACCCAAACCATTGTCTGTCACGCCATCGTCATCCGTCCAAAATAACATAGAAAAGGTCCAACCGAAACGAGATTCTACGTTAGAAGACACAAGATATGAAGACATGAGCAGCATCCCTCGTGATGATGCCTACGTAACAGCATCTAACATCCAAGAGTCCAGAGATGGACTAACATTTACTAGAGGTAATCTAGTGCACTTTCTTGCTGCTGATGCGGAACCAACCAAGCAAAACACAAAACTATTGAGGGACTTGAATTTTATCAATCTGGACCACATCAGAAAACTCAAACCACAAGTAGGTCAAATAATAGTGACCAAATGTGGGAAATTCTTCACGTTCACCCTTATTGTGAAACAGTGGCATTTTGAGAGAGTTAAAAATAAAAATCTCAAAACGTGTTTGAAAAACCTGAGAGAAGCCTTGATGAAATATCAAATCAATGAAATAAAGATGCTGAACCAGGGAGATGAAATCGATGAAGATCTGAGAATTCGTTTTTTTCTGGAAAAAGAATTCCAAGAGGAACCAATCACCATCACTTTGTGCCATGGAACCGTCAGAATGCCCCCAGAAGCACTGAGACCTGAAATAATCAAAGAGTGCCACGAAACCTTACCGGCAGGTCATAAAGGGATAGTCAAGACATTCAACAGAATTCGAGAGCGATTCTACTGGCCAGGGATGAAACAAGAGGTCGAAAGGTTCATAAAAAAATGCAGAACTTGTCAACTAGAGAGAATCCAACTAGCGAATGTTTTGAAAGAATCTCGATTGACACTGTGGGCCCTCTTCCAACAACATCAAAGGGGAATAGCCACATTCTCACAATCCAAGATAATTTCTCGAAGCACTGTGTCGCTGTTCCACTTCGGGATATCAAAGCTCATACCATCGCTCATGCACTAGCTACGAAATATGTTGCTCAGTTTGGATGCCCGAAAATAATTCTATCCGACAAAGGAACGAGCTTTCTAAGTAAACTCTTCGCCCAGTTAAGTAAACTCTTACGGTTTCATCACCTCACTACCTCCGGATACAGACCACAATCCAATGGAGCCTTGGAAAGGAGCCACCATGTGCTTGCCGAATATCTCAAGGCATACACAGATGAGTTCAATCAGTGGGACGACCTCCTTCCGTTCGCTATGTTATCATACAATACCACGATCCATAGTGCAACAAACTTCACTCCATTTGAATTACTCTATGGGAAACCAGCCAGAATCCCTTCCAACTTCAACGAAGAACGCAGCGAAATACAAACATATTCAGATTACATGATCGAGTTGATCACAAAACTCGACAAAATACATGAGATTGCGTTTCAACAACTCCAGAAAGCCAAATTAAATTCCGAGAGGATATATGATCAAACCTCGAGACCTCTGGAATTAAAAATTGGTCAATTCGTCTATGTTGAAAAAGAACCTAAGATAGGGAAACTAGACCAAGCATATACTGGACCCTACGAGATTGTAGACATCACTGCAAAAGGAAATGTCTACCTGGAGAATGAAGACGGTCACCGGTTCATGAACCACCCAAATAAACTAAAACCCTGCGAAGAAAACTAAAAAAAAAAAAATTATTTCCTCTCCGATGTCCTATTACAGAGGAATGGCAGAATCCAGTCAACCAAATCCAAATAGCAATTGGACCCACGTCTACGTAGGTGGATCATGCTCCCACAATGGCACCACCAACGCCATAGGAGGAATAGGAGTGTGGTTCGGAGAGAAACACCCTTTGAACACCCACAAGACCCTTGTAGCGGAACGCACCACCAACATCACCGCAGAAACTGCTGCTGCAATAGAAGCCTGCATATTGTGCCTCCGACATGACATAAGACGAGTCAAAATCATTACCGATTCGAAATACCTAATCAGCTGCATGACTGAACACCTACCTAAGTGGAAAGGAAATGGATGGCTGAATGCCAAAGCCAAACCTGTCATGAATCAAAAACTATTAAAAGAGCTCGACACACTCATGCATCAATTAGAGGTCAAATTTGAATACACTCCTGGGCACCAAGGGGTCCACGAAAATGAAAAAGCCGATGAATTGGCTAAAATTGGGTCAAAAATCTATTCTGTAAGCTAAACAAGAACCAAAGCCATCTAATATAAACATTCCCCCGTAACAGTAGAGTTGGTAACATTAATACAATTATCGATATGTTTTTCTACCTAGCCAAGAATCACAGCATGAAAAACTGCTGGAAGCTGCTTCTCATCTGGGCGTCAATATAGGCAACCGTAAGAACGGTATCACCAGATCAAATCCATCAACTAGAGGCTCTCCCACACAACCCCGGGCTATATTATGAAAAAATCGACCAAATAAGAGGAATAAATCGGAATTGGAGGCTGATGATGACGGTTGATGTACAGAACCTAGCAGGGCAACCACTTCCCGGACAACAAATGCTAGAAAAACATTTCCAAGAATGCGTGAAGATCCGACCACATAAAGTCTGCCATCAGGCATTGGGTTTCGATAGAATGGATGGGTTCGTGAAGGAACTGAAACATATCCAAGAACATGGCCAACAGATTCTGCTGTCTACCTCGAAAGAACCTCGATCCCAACCAAGACGATCCCGATCACCCCTACTGGGGTTCATAGGAACCCTTGCCAGAGACGTATTCGGCACCATGGATTACAACGACCATGAACACCTCACCAAAGAAATCGATAAATTATACCAAGACCAACGCCAAATCACGCACCTGATAGGGAATTCCACACACCTAATCCAAGCAGAAATCAACACTATGAAAGAAATCAATATTAAAAATGTACAGAAAATGAGACAAGCAACTAGAGGACATAGAGATGCCAACCATCACAATACCTACAATATCTACCAGACGACCAAGACCAGCACTGCCAGCTCTTACACCAGTAATTCAAGAAATAACACCAGGGTCCACCGTAGAAATACCCCTGAGCTCGGGAGTGACCATCAACTACGTCTAATTAGTTTAACAGATAAGTAAAAAAAAAAAAAAAAAATTTCAACCCAAAATTTCATCTATATATATATTACGGGCACGTGCATTTCCCTCCAGTATATGTATACTGCCCCGGAACTTATAGATCTATATACATAAATAGATACACACATATATATATATAATTTCCTTACTGTCATTCATTATTATCCTTCGTCTATCAAATTGTCGAACAAAAAGAAAAACGGATATAGGTTTAAAATATAAAGAAGCACCCCGCGCAAGTAGGATAATCATGGTTAATTAATGTTAGAGGATGTCCACACCGCGATGCGAAATAATGCACTTACTTTTTAAATTTGCTATGAACGGTTTATTTCTGCCACTCTCCATAATTCAAATCCATCAATCATTCATGAAAAACCTCAAAAATTAATGTAGACTTCGCCGACTATGTGCCAATACTTCGCCGACAAAGGGCCAAAGTCCCCAAAATTGGCCCCCTACGATCCGTTAATCATCCCAGTTATTATGGCCCGCTATTTCAAAAATAGTGCGCCATTCCATCCCCTATCTTCACCCTCACCAATGGCAGAATACGTGAAGCTAACTTGACGGGCTAAAAACATAAATCAAAATTTTTTTTTTTTAATGTTTTCCAACCGAATCAATAAATCCCGATACCCCTAAATCACAATAGAAGAACCCATCACCTTAAAATAAATTCACCCCCACAATCAGCCTGATGTTGGGCACACCAAGGGAAGAAAGGCCCAGGCTCTGGTGGACGATTCACAGTTCGGACCTGCTCTCTCCCACACCTACTACAAACGAACAGTTTATCCATCGACAAGGGCCGTAATATCTCCCAATCCATATCCCCTTCATCCAAAATGTCACATCCTAACACCGCATTGATACGGGCAACTTCCCTCGGGAACACCCCCTTGTGATTCGCATTCTTATTTTTATTAGCTCCAATACAGTCCAAGTAACCGTGAATCATCTCATGCAAAATTGTTCTCACTAACACCGATCGGCTTAAACCAGGCACAAACATGAACCTCGAGAAGGTCACAACCTTTGCGGTATAATCGGTATACCCAAACGTATCCTTCCTCCTAGAGGTTTTTCTGAAAGTATACCCTCCGACCTTCCCAAAGAAGAACTTGTCGTTAAAAATGTCTATCAACTTGAAAAGATCAGGGTCCTCCTCTAAAACCAATCCCACAAAAGGTAAGAGCCCGCGTGGAACCTCAACACCATTCGGACCCTTTCCATCACACCTGGACAACAAAATCCTCAACTCCTTCGGAGCTCCACGAATCCGACGACCCTAAATAATAATAATAATCCACATGAACCAAAATATAACTAAATCAATAAATCTATATCAAATGAAACATCAGAAAATACACCCACCTTGGTACGCACCCTCGAGCTCATGTCACCCAAAAACTGACTAACTCCCTCAAAAACACACCCTCTAAGCTATTTTACTCTTGAAAATCCTTCGGAAAAGACGCCCAACACCTCCTGAGAACAGTGACACACTGACTGACATCCGGAGATAAGACGTAACCGAAAACCCAGTGACCGATATCACAGAAACCTGATCACCTCCTCCAGACAACAAAGCCAGCATAAAAATGCTAAGTAGACGATTACGTCCAGCGAGAATAATAAAAATTCAATCAAACCATAATATTCACACATCTCAAAATCAGTTCCACATAAATAGAACAATGATTCTGAGCGGGGGCTGTAATGTCCAAAAATCTATGAAATAGCTTTCCTTCACAATTTCCCGATTATTCTCCCTATCCAATGCCACATCGTCAACCGAGAACCCGAAAAAGTGCAGCATCAACAAATAACATATTCCAACATAAGGCTAGTGGACTCGCGATTTCAACAGAGTAACACCCCGCAGGTGAAGAATCGCCAGGGCGAAATCCAGCGCGCCTAAAACCGCTGACCCAACAGGTCAATTCCCCCCAAGCATAAAAAGTGGGAAAATCACGCCATAATTTCCACCAATCAAAAGCAAAATCGTGTATCGACCAAGAACCGATTCACTCCCCAAAATCAAAATTACAACCAGTCTAGAAGCATTCGTCGGAGCGTTAATTTGACTTGGTGGAAATTACTGACGGAATCGATCTGTCTCTTTCGGTCCCCGCTACTCATAACTCGCCTGGAAAACGGTTATCGGGAGTGGTAGTTATTGAACATAGTTCATAGCTGAGTGAAAGAAAGTCGCGCAGGGATACTGCATCCTAAAATCGAGAGTAGTAGTGTTTCTTGCATTGTAAGAGGACTAATTAACTAGGCTTCCGTGATTGTGGACATTCTCACTTAAAAACACTTTTTCGAACTTTGTTAAATTGTACATGAGTGGGTGAAAGTGATCCAATAGGAAGTATCCATAATAGGATCAGAGAAAACTCTAATTCTGGTGGAGAAAAACCTTTGTGTCATTGAAGGATCCACAACTAGAAATATAAGGATTACTACTAAAACCATCATCAACTGTAAGTTCAATTATCAATAACCTTCAACCATTTTGAAAACCAAAGTAATCCACTATCAGACTTGGTAAAAAGACTTTCCAGGGATAAAATATTAACTTAATATCAATTTCAAAATTCAACAATTCAAACACGATTCAAATTGTAAATTTTTCATTTGTAATTATCAACAAAGTCGAAATTATAGAAGATTACTTTTGAACATAAAAATTGTCTCGGAGTCATTTGACTTTCAGTATCCCAATTTCGATTCTCAAAATTAGTAACGTAAACCAAGGTAAGAGAGATAAATTACACCTAGCGGCGTTCAATATAAATCAAAATATAAAAGTATCTGGCTTAACAATTCCTTTCTAAATTTAGCTTTCCCATATTTTTATATCAAAAATTCTAGATTGTTATTTTCCCGTAATTTACAATTCTACCCAAAAAGTGTCCTTCGACGCTGACATGTCTCCGGACATAACATCCCCAACCGGCATCTCAATTTAGCCTCAATCTCAAACACATGCTCATTGGAGCTTCCAACACGGCTTGAGCAAACAGTTATTTTGCCAACGGGCAATGAATACAAACGAAAGAAAATATTTCCAATATTATTTCTAGTTGCAAAAAATATTAGTGTGCCTACGATAAAATTGGTGGAACATTATTTTTATCACTTCAAGGATGTAAGAAAAAGTAAGGTATCAAAAACAATGAAACTAAAAGTAATACTCAGATAATTAATCAAAGTGACGTGACATGTACGAAAATGTTTTGGAAAACCTGGTGAATTGTATTAAATCTTCATTGAAAAAAATGCTATTTGTTTTTGGCCGATTCTAATCAAGATATAAAAAAAAATCAATAAAATTTTGTCTTTCTATGAAATTTTTTCTATTTAAACAAAACATTTTCTGTAAAAATTTATTCACGTAAATATTTCAAGTTTTTTCTCGTTCTATTTCTATTTTTTTTATTTGAAAAGATTTTTTAAAAAATTTAGAAAATGTTATTTAAGAATTCCTGTAGGAGATGACTTGAAACGAAATCTGATATAAAAGACAATTTTTTTCTTATTTATTTATAAGAAATGGACGAATCCAAATTTTAATAGCAACAATTAAGCAATAATCAAATTGGTTCTTGTTGATTGTCTCAACAAATTCCCTGCATTATTTCCTTTACGTGCATGCAGAAGGATTAATTTGCGTTTGCTACCAATTTTATGTAAAATGTTTAAAGTGATTAAACAGCACACTTCGTATTTTCTTAAAAAATAATAACTTTTCATATGTTTGTGATTAATAGCTACATGAGATTCACGTAGTAACTTTCAATAAAGAATTTTAATCATGAAAAACTACGAAAATATTATTAAAGACAAAATGAATCTGATTTTGTCATTTACTTATAATTTAAAAAATCATTTTCATCCCATGGAGCTTATTAATCTCCTGTGACTAATACTTTCTGGCATGAACTACAACTGTAGTTCCTTCTTCAGTTTTCAGCTGAAGGTTTTAGCTTAATCACAGTAAAAATAAAAAAATTGGCAATATCGAGTACGAAAAAATAAAAAATGAACAGAAAAAAGGAATGCATACAGCAGTATAAGGAGTGTTTGAGAAAAGTTGGATCAGTCATGGAAACAGGAGTGATTTGATTCAATCTGATTCCTCCAAGGAGTTTTCAGAATCAGAGTCGTCGACGACAATTATATCACCTTTTGTCAGAGACGACGCAGGGCTCTGTGACTGAACTGTATTGGCATCTTCCTCAAGTTCTCCAAGCTGTCGCCCTCTCTTTCTGGAAGCATGAGCTGCACCAGAGCCTCTCAATGACTGCTTACTCCCACTATCCTGCGCTGTGTCATCGGCATAAGCAAAGTTGCCTGATGGAGAGAGAGGAGGGAATTCTTCCATTGAATCTTCACTCTCAGCAACAAATAACTGGGCTGGATCAGTGTTCCTCTGTAGTTGATTACTTTGACGTCTTCTCTTCCTGCGACCACGACCTGCAGCATCGTCTCTCGCTAATTGGTTACCACCATTATCCTTCACTGAATCGCTAACGTCCAAAAAGTGTGCCGATGGATGAAGTGCAGGAAATTCGGCCATCGACTGAACACTTGGAGGATTTACAGAACTTGTAATAGATGGTGCTGAGCAATTCTGAGGACCACCACCCTCTACATGGCCACCAGCAATTGCCACTGGAGCAGGTAGATTAATCACTGATGGATCTACAATGATTTGAGCTTGAACGGCTGGTCTTGGTGTTGATGTCACTGAGCCAGGCAAAGGAATAATCGCTGCTGGCTCTGGAATGATTTGACTCTGAACTGCTGGTTTTAGCATTGGTGCCACTGGACCAGGAAGAGGATTCACGTGAGAAATCACTGGAGGTGCTGTTGTCACTCGCGCCGTTTCTGCTGCTGCTTGACCATTAGGATGCTGCACTGCTGCTAAAACTCCAGGGGGGATTCTGTATCCCTCAGCCAATTCTTCTTCACCGAGAATCTGATCGTCGACTATTTGAATGTTGGACATATCTGGAACTTGCAGTAACAGGGTTTGGTATGCGTTACGCCGCAGTGTACCCTGCACGACTATATGTGAACCGACCCCTGGGACATTGTGCAGATTGAACACGCTGATATTTATTACCAGACGGTAATGCCCATCAGTAATTGCGCCAGATCCATAGGCAGCATTACCAAAAATTTGTTGCTCTAGGGCAGTCTCTATGAATCCTACGATGCGGATGACACCTTCTCCACTGTACTGGCCAACATTGGCCAGAAGAATCTCAGGAATGTTAGGGATGAGAGCGTTATCTGGATGTACATAGGGCCCGTGAAGTGTCACTGTTGAGTTGCGTTGTACAGATATTTCGATCTTTATCAAATTCAAAGGAGAAGGATAGCGAGGGTCCGAAGGAACAATGCGAGCACGAGTGATAGTAACCATCTGGCCACACAATTGGTTTTCATAGGTCCTTGCCATATCCTCCCAGAATAAGACCCTCAACTGCCTCCCGGTGGTATTGTTGATGATGCATCTGAAGAGGTACACTCTTGGAGGTGCAGCATTTGCACGAGTAGGACGTGGATCTAGGGCTGAAATCCACCCTGTTATCACACTGAAAAAATCAAATTTTAATCAATTATTTATTCATTTCAAAAATTTAAAAAATGTCCGAGAATTTAATTTTTCCATGAATATTGCCAATCGAATTATTCATTAAAATTATTCAAAAAATTTTGTAGATTTTTTCTCTCAATTAAAATATATGTGTAAAAAAGCACATGACAATTACGAGCGAAAAATATACAAATTCTGAGCATCGTAATAATTCATTCATTCATTGAAAAAATAATATGAATTGAGCCTATAAAAATTAAGTTAAGACCTGCATCGATCATCTTTTGGAACGTTATCTACGTTCTCTTTTATTACCTTGTCGATGAAAATTATCTGAATATTTTAATATGATTTTGCGTTGTAAAAAATACAATAACAATTATAGAATGATAATAAAAAAAAGAAAAAAAGTATTGAACATCTGTACAGACGTTTTTTAATTTTTAATGAGAAGAAAGTCTGATTGAGAGTAAATTAGAAATACATAATTTACCTGTACCAATGGCGATCTGTCATCCATTAGTATGAGAGAAAATAATGTACTTGTAAATCCGTTTTTATAGTCAACATGGCCCAAAAATTACGAAAAAAATCTGTAGCCAGATTCCTACTATTTTTAGCAATTTATTGGACTCACTTTCACTACAAAATACCGATAAGATGCCGCGTAAAATACAATACAAATATTTGAATGATCAACTGTCACTTGTCATGGAAGTCATCACTAAAGAGAAACCATCGCTTTTTTGTTTTTAACATGGGCGTCAAAATCAAGATTTATCAATAATAATTCCCGGCGGTATGAATTCTCTCATTAAAAATTAAAAAACGCGCTATACACATGTTCAATAATTCTTTCTTTTTTTTTCATAATCATTTCATAATTTTTACTTGATTTTTTACAACGAAAAATTATATTGAAATATTCAGATAATTTTCGTCGAAAAGATAATAAAAAAAAACGTAGATAACGTTCCAAGAGATGATCGATGCGGGCCTTAAACATGAATAATTTATCTACGAAAGGAAACAAATATGAAAAGCTGTCACGTGGTAATCTAACCTAAATATGATAATTTACGGTTATCACACTGAAAAAATCAATTGCTAAATCAATTATTCATTTTCAAAAATTTAAAAATGTCAGAGAATTTAATTTTTTATGAATATTACCAATCGAAATATTTATTATTATTTATCAAATTTGATTTTTTACCCTAATACGAATGTGTGCAAAAAAGCAGCTGACAATTACAAGTGAAAAAATATATAAATCCCGATTAGCGGAATAATTAATTCATTCATTGAAAGAAGAATATGAATTTACACTACATATAGCAATTTACTTAAAAATTAATAATTTTTTACAAAAGGAAACAAATATCGAAAGCTGTCACGTGGTCATCTAACCTAAATATTATAATCTCCTTCAAAACACCCCCATGATATTAAAAAAAATTATTCACTTAAGAATTATCAGTAAAAATAGTAAAAAATATATGAATGAAAAAGTAGTTTTTTTTATTGGTAAATGATACGGTCGTTCCACGATGCAGTTTAGACACGTGGTGATCTCGTGGTCGTAATCGTCTCTATGATTTACACGTGTATCAGTTCCGAAATTATTTTCAAAAATTAATGTATCACAATCAATAAATTGAATTCTGAATTTATAATAAATAAAAAAATAACTCTTTAGGATTAGTTGAATAATTTAAAAAATCACACAGTATAATTCAACGGCTGCATGTTCACGTCTCTCGAATTAATTTTCACGCCCAAAAATCTTCAAAATAATATGAAATTTATTAGGAATATTAAAAAATACTTACAAAGTATTGTCGCCCGGTTGGGCGTTGTCTAGTCTGTCATTGGATGTAAAACGTATGGGGGTACCCATTGTCGATGTTAATGGATCTTTTTTTTCACTTTCTTGATAAAAAAACACATCAACTACGTCCGATCACTATCACGTCAGGAACCGGAAAGAAAGCATTGTGGTTTGCGCGCAGCACATGTGCATAATGCAAAGGCAGTTTACATGTTAGCTTATATCCTATATTTACTGCTTATCGCTTGTGCCTTGAGATTGTGCGGAGGCCTTAATGATTTTATGTGTACAAAAAATATAGCTTACTTTTATGCCTATAAATAATGATATGTTTATAATGTTCATAATATTTGGAATTATAATTTATTTTCATTTATAATTTTAATAATATATTCATTGGGCTTGTAATAATTTTCTACCTATAATTGAAGCTCATGTATATTTTACTTGTTATGCGCATGCGCATATGATATTGGTTATGCGCCTGCCCATATGAAATTCCCATGATCGATATATCGAGAAATAGTTACAATCGATTATCTCCATGAAATCCGCCATGTTCGATTAATGGCCCATCTCTCTTTTTATATAGGATTTACCCTAGCTCCTGTCCTCACCTTTGTTTTTTTTTTTTAATTTTTATAAATTTTTATTATTGTTTTCATTCATTTGCTCTCTAGCGATTCAAGTACAGATATACATATCAGTTCCATTTACGATTTTTTTATTTCGCAACACGATTTATCAGAGTTCTTACATCGGCTCACTTATTTTAACATCCATTATCAATCTCATTTTTTTGTTTGCCCAGCAGAAATTCATACAGGGAGTCAGCAAACTTTTTCTCTGAAGAATTCTCCCTAATATCAAGGGGAATCGAGTTCCACAGAGCAGCCGCTGACACACTGAACGTGGACTGACCAAAATTTGTCCTTGAATTAGGGATTTTCAAGTCAAGGGGGGTGCCATGATTCGAACGCTGGTTTGTTGTGGCTTTCAATATTAATTTTTCGTAGAGGAATGATGGCTTTTGAGACTTCAGGATCTTATAAGTTAATTTACCTAGAAAGAACTGTCTTTGATACTTAGGCATTAACCATTCAAGAATTGGATAGTAAATAGTGATAGGAGCATCCCTTCTCAGGTCGAAAATAAGTCTGATACCGCTGTTACCTAATCTTTTAAATTTTAGATCATTCTCATCGCTGCATCCCGTCAGAGGGATACAGCAATAATCGATCTGAGGATACACTAGAGACTTCACTAATTTTTTCCTTAAATTCTTATCAAGACAGTCTTTCGAACGCCTCAACTTGTATAAAACACCATGCGCTTTCTTTCCTATATTTTGAACTTGACTATGCCAAGACATCTTTGAATCCAGGAAAACCCCTAAGTGTTTCACTTCTTGGGAGAACTTCACCTCTGCGTTACCAACCTTAAGACTCAGATTATCATCAGCGTACAAAGAGTTTATGAATTTACTCGAACCCAGTATAATCGATTGTATTTTCCTTTGATTAAGAATGAGACGATTATCGTCTGCCCAATTGCAGATTGATAGCGCATCACTCTTTACCTTCTCGAGAATTTGTTTCATTTTCTCCGGAGGGGCATGCATATACATGCCGAGATCATCAGCATACATACAATGTTTACCGAATTTAATTGAGTCCCCGATGTCGCTGGTGAAGCAGAGGAAAAAGAGAGGTCCAAAGATTGTACCCTGTGGAACTCCCCTCTCCATACCACACCAACTTGACATCTCCCCAGCACAGCCCAGCACAGCCTGCTCACTGCCAGTGAGATATGACCTCGCCCATCGACACGAACGTTCCGAGAAACCAAGTCTGGCAAGCTTGATCAGCAACAGCGCGTGATCAACCGTGTCAAACGCCTTTGAAAAGTCGAAAAGGACTAATATCGTTACCATGCGTTTATCAGCCGTCCATTTGGCATCCTCAATGACCTCAAGCAGTGCTGACTGCGTGCTCATTCCCTCCCTGTATCCTGATTGATATTTATCAAATTTGTTATTATTCTCGAGGTAATGAATCATTTGTTTCGATAAGATTTTCTCAAATAGTTTTGATAGAAAACATGTAAGTGCAATAGGCCTGTAATCAGTACACTCTTTTGCGTTGCTTATTTTCGGAATCGGTCTTACATGAGCCCTTTTCCAGATGTTCGGGAAAATACAATTTTCAATGGAAAAGTTGAACAGGTGCCCGATCATTTTCGCACATGCTGGCAGGCAGATTTTCACCATTTCTCTAGAGATTCCGTCCGGACCAACCGCTTTGGAGCTTGAGTAGTTTACATTTTTATATATATCTTCGGTTGTGACTAAACGGAATTCAAATCTACTATTGTCATCCTTTACATTATCATAATTATTCCACCATTCCAACTCATCAATCTCAACAGAATTACCTGGATTCTTTCCAATAGAACCAAAAAATTCTCCTAGCTCATTGACCTCTACTGACAGCGGCGCACCCACGTCCTTCGCCTTAACCACCCCCAAGTGACACAGCTCAGCCCAGAGTTTTTTAGGATTAGACCGGCCTTGGAGGTTCCTAGCGTAATATGTATTCTTTGCTACTTTAATCATTTCTTTTACTTGATTACGCAACACGATAAATTCCTTTTTGATCGTTTCATGCTTGGATCGTCTATACCTAGCTCTCTTAGCATCCCTGATTCTCATACAGTCTCTTATTTCTTTTGACAACCATTCAGATTTTTGTTTTTCAACTGTCACCTGTTTGAAAAGTGCATGTTTGTCAAAATTTTCTGTCAGTATTCTGTTAAAAATGTCAAGTTTACAGTTAATTGAATTTGTTTCATAAAACTGGGTCCAGTCATGACCCCGAATGTCCATCAGAAGTTTATATTCATCAACATTCTTAAAATCTCTGGGTGAAAATGTACGTGGGGCAGGCTTTGGAACTGAGACTTCTAAACCTATCATCATGAGGTCATGTCCGAGTAAAAAAAAAGGAGTTTGTGTACTCATTGAGATGCTCTCAAGGTCATTGATCGCCATGTGATCAATCCACGTGTGAGATGTTGCTGTATGATGGGTGGGACTGAAAGGGATAATGTGCAAGCCTAGATTATCAATCGTACTGGTGAGATGCTTTGCATCATCACTGGTTTTCAAATCTAAATTTATGTTAAAATCACCCATCACCACAGTGGTTTTATACGATGATATACTCTTTGAAAGCGAGTCCCAGAAATGAAATGGGTACTTCAGCTTGGGCGCCCTATGCATAATACCAATTAACATTTTCGCATGCCTTGGAGACTGAACTTCTAGCAGTAAATATTCTGGCTTGCCCGAGAATTCATTAGGAGAAGAATCTATGAATTTGACTTTGAAATCTTTACGTATGTAAACTGCCACCCCCCCCCCCCACAGTCCTTCCCAGTTTGGTCATTTCTAAAGATGTTAAAGTTATCAATTGTTATACTATTGTTGTCTATATGGGGCTTCAAAAATGTTTCTGAAATTCCAAGAATGTCTAGATTTAATTTTTCAATGGACTGATTGACATCTGTTAAGTGTGCGGATAGGGATTGGCAGTTCACATGACCTATTTTTAGATTTCTCACTCTATTATTGATTTCCGAGTCTACATTATTGGCTAGTTGCTATTTCTTCCCTTGCCTGCCCTGCCTGGTGTTTCTCTTTGTTATTGGTGGCCTCTCCGCTTCCTCATCACGCTTACGCTTTTGTGCTGGGGTACGAGTATCCATACGTTGCTGACCAGTCCCATCAGTGTTGTTGTTATTGTCATCACTCGTCGCCCTGTTGACATCCTCGATTGAGTTGAAGTTGAGTACCGGAGATCCATCATCGACTCGACCAAGTACAGATCCATTTTTGGTCCACACATATTTTATTTTGCCCTCTTTCCTCTCTTTACGAGCACGTAAGAATACTTTTCGTAGGTGGGTTGTGAGTCTCTCGTTAATAAATATTGTGGACGTTTCACAGTTACCCAATTTCAAATCTTTCATGGTTAAGGGTTTGTCCCTTCATTTGAAAAGCTTTAGGACCTTCATCTTAGACAGCTCACGCATGAATTCAACCACTATGATCGGATGCATTTTTTCATTTGCAGCTGACTTTCTAGGGAATGATGGGACTCTGAAAACATTGCTAATGTCCTCTTGATCAAACTCAGCGCCTATCACCTCCGAGATGTCAATGACAACTGACATAAGATCTTCATTAGGTCTGGTAGGGACACCAGCAATTTCAACAAAATTTTTCAGTTGCTTCTGCTTGACCGTCTCCATGACATTGTGCATCTGTGTAACTTCTGCTTTGAGAGCGATGTTCTCAGTTATCACATTGTTTACATCTTGTTTGGAGGCTTAATTATTCTCCTCCAATACCTTTATTCTGGCATCATGCCCCTCCATTTTATCCATATATTCTTTCACAGTTTTATCCATCCCATTGAGTGTGAGAGTCTGTGCATTAATTGCCGCCATCACTTCACTTAGTTTTGGTTCCACTTCGTTCGGCATCGTGTGTCGGCTGAGTTGAAACCTTCTCCTTTTTCACTAGTTGGGGTCAACGTCCGAGTGCGTCAGCTGATCGCTGACTTCTTGACACCTCACTGTACTAGAGCACAGGTGATCGATTTTGGGTATCTTCACTCACAGTTCCGAAATCTAGTTTACCCATATCACACTGTTTACTCGTGTTTTATCATAATGCTGATTTTCATGGTACTTTTGTGAATTCCGTTACACTTTTGATAAGCAGTTATCTCACTTATAACGACATACTCATTGTTATTGTCACCCTCATAAAAACTCATCAATTTCATTTAAAAAATTAGATTTTTGGCTTTTTACACCTCCTTCACAAGAGTGTCAGGGTTTTCAAATGAAGGGCTTATGCCTTGATCACTTCAAACACCACTCGCCACACCAAACGCCAAACACCGTTTCTTAATTCGCCATTAGGCAACCTCACTGCTTTCTCCGCCAACACACTGATGCGAGAATAAAAATCGAAAATACCAACTTTAAAACACTGTATTATGAGTTATTTGATATATAAACTGTGACTATTACTGTTTACCCCTCCTCTCAACACCTCTCTTGATTTTT
>NW_021681353.1:67442-72024 GCF_001412515.2 Diachasma alloeum
GGGAGAGAGAGAGGGAGAGAGAGAGGGAGAGAGAGAGGGAGAGAGAGAGAGAGAGAGAGAGAGAGAGAGAGAGGGCGAGGGCGAGGGCGAGGGCGAGGGGGGGTATTAAGAATAAAAAATCCTATTTTCATGAATACAAAAATTCAACTTTCAATTCCCAAAAAAGCTGATAGTAGATTGTGAGACAATTGAGAATCAAATTTCCAACTCTTAATTTTCAAAAAAATTGAGTCGATTGAAAGACAATAGAGAATAAAAAATGCAACTGTCAACTATAAAAAAATCGAGAATTGTTTCAGAGATAGTTAAGAATCAAAATTCCAAAATCAAATGTTCAATTCCGAAAAAAGTTGATTGAAATTGAAGAAATCACTAAAAATAACGAATCCAATTGTCTGTTTTAACCCGTCACTAGGCGCGCTATGAGCGATTCCCTCACAACTATTTTCACTCCATAGGATATATACTCTAAAAGCGCAAATCTTTTGCTGCATTTTTTTTTTTATGCCTCAAGTAAAAACTCTTCTAGATGACTCTCGTGGTGATAAAAATCGTCTATTGATCACGGTTGAATACAAAAATAATATTTTCTTCACCACGATTGACATTTTCCACGAAAATTTTCCACCGGAGAATTTTTCGAGAACTTTCTCGAAAACCTAAGAATTTTCTAGAACGTTCTCAAACACCTTAGAATTTCCTCGATTTTTTTTTGAAAATTCGAGATATTGTTACAGGGGAGGGTAGGGCAATATTTTCACGACATTTAAATAATGAGTTGAATTTGATCAAATCTACTTTTCCGACTTCATGTCGGAGTTGTACCTTCATGTTGAAGGTCATAACAACCAATACATACTCATGAGACTGCGTCGTAATAAGAAAAAAACAGGGTAAAATGGACACCTCGATTTGTCCTCAATTTTTTATGGTTCAACAATGTTAATTTTTCAAATTGAAAAAAAAAATTATTTTTGACGTTCGTCGTGGGGGGTGGTAAATCAAATTTTTCCTTGCTCATTCATCTTCCTCTCAGCCTATTGTTTTATGGTGATTTCCGTTGTGAGTAGAAAAGTAGCCAGCTTACAAATTTCACAAACGAACGAAAGGTCAGATGTGTAGGGCGTGCAATTGATCATTGAAAAAAAATTAATAATTTCAAAGTTATTTCAAGAGTAAAACAGGAAATTCAAAGCTACTTTATATTTCAAACTTCAATGTAAAATTTAACAGAGTCGAAGTTTGTTTGTTACTATCTTTCCCAACTCTAATTTTTCGTTATACAAAGATACCGACACGATTCTGTTGGAAAATCTCCTTTAAAAATTTTCTTTATTTTGGAATAGGACCAAATTTTTCGGCTGTCTATTTTACCCCACTCTTGAATAATTTCTAAGATGTGGACTTTTCCAAGAAACAATTTTTAAATATTATATTGTGCCCCTAGGGAGTAAAAGTATTTTCTGACGAATGTGACGTTATAACCCGAGCCGAAGGCGAGGGTTATAATCACCTTCATCAGAAAATACTTTTACTGCCGTGTGGCACACGATATTTTATTCCTCGAGGACAGAAAACCGCAATATAACCGAGCGAAGCGAGGTTAGAATCGCGGTTTTCCGTCCCTAGAGGCATAAAATCAATTATTGAAAATGTTTTGAGTGTTCATTTTAGTCCCGTCCATTCGGATTTATCAGGTGTCCATAATGCCCAATGAAACAATTTTCAAAATTTTGAATTTGGAAAAAAAAAATTTTTTTGCAAAATTTTTGAGTGTCTATTTTACTCCAGTTGTCCATATTACACCCCCCTTTAATTTTTTCAAAAACCGGAGAATTTATCTAGAATTTTCTCGAAAATCTAAGAATTATCCAGAACTGTTTCGAAAACCCAAGTTTTTTCTGGAATTTTATAGAAAACTGCAGAATTTCTTCAAACGTGCTCGGACACCCTAGAATTTCCTCGAATTTTGTTTGAAAACTCTAAATATCCTTGTAATTTTTTCGAAAACTGGATAATTTTTAGGAATTTTCTCAAAAACCGGAGAATTTTCTCAAAAATCGGAAATATTTCTCGAAAACTTCATACGAAACATGAGAAGATCTACCGGAAATAATAAACACGAACAGAATAAGAAAAAAAAAGTGCGGGGCCCCTTCCAAGCCCCACTTTTATGTGTCACCCTAGTTTCCTGCCATTCCCGCAGTTACCGACATAGCTATGGTCGGGATGAAGCTTCTTGCTTTGACCGAAAACAGCGGGGGGGGAGGNGGGGGGGGGGGGGGGGGGCGTACAATCGCCACTCGGGAAGAAAATCCCTCCATCCGGGCCTTAATTCATTGACAATCTGTTTCTTCCTTGGGCGGAAAATATCATTGATCGTTGGCATAAATCTTTCAGTGTCTTTGTAATTTATCTTTTTATATATATTTTGCCAATGTTTTTCAACTGCAGAGTTGAATCCTAAGTCTAGCAATTTTTTACACTGTTTCAATAATTATTGAGTTTTCCGCGTTTGGTGATTAGATTTAGTTGGATCATTTTTTAATAATTTATTATAAATTGTTAATAGTTTTGATTTATCTTTTTGTAGTTTTAAAATTTTTCCATTGGAATATTTTCTGATATTCCCTGTTTGGTTACCTTTGGGGACCTTCATTTCAACAGCCTTGGTGATAAGAACAGTTAGTTCATCAATATAATTATCGATTTCAGTGTTAGAAAGATTTCTGGCATCAGGAACGTAAATATTGTAATTATCGTCGAGGTATTTGGTGAAAATATCCCAATTTGTATTTTTATATAAATGGAAAATATTTAAATTATCGTTGTTCAGAATAATATTCATGTTATTTTCTAATTTAAGTTGAATGAATAGTTCTTTGTGATCACTATCATAAATTAGAGTGGGGATTTTATCATTGGGTAAATTTGATATGCTTAGTCTATTATTGATTGGTGTTAGATCTAAAAAGCATTGTGAATTAAAATATGTGAAATCTGAGGGTGGTATAAGATTTAACTTAAATCTGTGTTCGTTATCTAGTTCTCAGAATCTGAGGTGCCTGCCACGATCATTACTCATATGATCTCCGTAGGAGGAGTGGCTACTATTTAGGTCTCCCATTATAAGATAATAATGTGTGTTATCTATGAGTTTAATTCATTAAATAAGACATTCAATTCCTCCAGAAAGATATTTTTACGTTTGTCAGAATTTGTGGCATAGACGCTGACACGTAAGAGAGGTTTATAATTATTAGTATTTATTTACGTTTGTCAGAATTTGTGGCATAGACGCTGACACGTAAGAGAGATTTATAATTATTAGTATTTATTTTTATAATTGAATATTCGAGAATTTTGTTATTATTCGAGTTCGGATAGTTGATAATTATATATTTAATGGCATTCCGTATTAATATTGCCGTACCTCCAGAAAATTTTGAATTAATTGTCATTTCTGATCAAATTGTGCTTATCGAACCTTATTTTGTGATTTTTATTTAATTTTGTTTCACAAATTGATACAATCTCAATATTGTTGGTTTCTAAGAAGTTTTGTAAGAAGAATCATCTGTTGTCTGCCTATAGAATTCACATTTATTGAAATAATATTCAGAATATCTATTGTTAAGATGTGTTGATTAGAATTATTAGGGGATATTGCATTAATCATCTTTATGTCATAGGTGCCCAGAATCACTCGCCTTCGGCTCGTTTTACAACTTACCACGAGCCAAAAACCCATTACGCACTTGTTGCGTAATATACAATTATTTTTGTTTTAATTAAGATTGAGATGGTTCAATATCTTTTGAATGTTTGATTTATTTATTTCTGCCTGATCGACTATAGGCTTGAGATTTTGATTAACAGCTAAGATTATATTTTTAGCCATTTTTTCTGCTCATGGGGGAACGTAGTCTGGGTTAGCAGGGGTTGGGATAGTTTCATTTTCACTTCTACTAATACTTGGGAGCGATAAACTATTTTGTGATCGAGGCATATTTCTAATATTATCGTTAGAAATGGTGGGTTTACTCATTTTAAGTTTGTCAGCGTAAGAAATTGTAGGCGTAATTCTGTTAGAGATATTTCGAATTCTGTCATTCTTCTTATTATTAATTGTATGAGTTGTGTTTGGCTAGCTCAATTGCTTTTTTATAATATGGGCAGCCTTTATAAATTAGAGTTCTCAGTCATTTCTCGACAAAATTCTGAATTTTTAATGACGAAGTTCCTTGAAACTGCAGTGGAACGAAAATATGATAAAAATTTCTAAGGAGCGTACCGAAAATGTTTGCCATCCGCTTGGCTCATCTCGTCTATTGCTCGACTGTCCCTAAAAATATGAACACACGAGTTTAAACTTCCCCCTTCGTCACACGTGTAACGTACACTATTTTTTGAAATTTGTGCTAGGAAAATCTCCCCCTCTCTCCCCCTCCCGCCCCGTCTCGCCACCTCACTCACTCCCTCTCTCTCCAACTGTCTCTCTCTCCCTCTCTCTCCCTCTCACCTTCTCAACCCCTCTTCCTCTCGCCGTGTGAACCCCTCTCCGCCCTCTCCTCCTCGCCAC
>NW_021681354.1:0-8220 GCF_001412515.2 Diachasma alloeum
TAAAAATTTAATATAACGCCATCAGGTGGCCAAGGTAGGGACGTAACAGCTGCACAAAATAAATTATCTTGAGTACAAGATTTTAAAATAAACTTCCGAGAAAATTCATGAAATGAAAAACTAAAGTTTCAAATGATAAGCCGCCAAACACTATTCAAGTGTTTGTCTCTGGCTATATTTGGTCCATTTTATGATTTGCAGGCGGCTGCATGTCGTCGACTAAGGGTCGAAGGTCTGTCACAGACCCTCCGAACCCCACCGAAATTTTCCTATGGACATGGGACTTTTTCCTATGCACCTACGCCCTATGCATCCACCCGGTGGATTAGGGAGATAAACAGGAAATTGCAATGGTCGAGGGACACTTGCGTCTGTACCCTCTTCTGAGAATTTTACTGATAAACTATTTCAAAATAATATTTTGAATTTTAAATAATTCTTTTACAAAACGCTTCTAATTAAAAAATGGTGAACTGAATAGTAAATTATTTCATAATTCTCAATTTGGAGAATTTCGAATTATCAGAATAATACTGATTTAATTGGATTGAATAATAATCCAAGTAATTTATATGTAATTAACAAAATGTTGTGAATATTTTCAATGTATCTGAAGTTCACATTTTCATAANAATCCAAGTAATTTATATGTAATTAACAAAATGTTGTGAATATTTTCAATGTATCTGAAGTTCACATTTTCATAATTTGAACCAATTAAATAAATTGCTATTCAATTAAAAATATTTGAATCAATTAAATTCTGATAAAAATTTTCAATTCAAACTAAGAAATACTTTTGACTGTCAAAATATTATTTAATTGTGAGACGATACTCACAATTCGATTCTCAAGGAAATAGTTCCATTGATATCGAAATTTATTAATTAATCAATTGTCTGTAATATTAATTCTTAAATATGTTCTACTCGCTTTCCAAATGAGCGATCAATTCTTTCATTGAATTATAATTTTCAATTGCCTTATATTTTCACTTCAATAATTCGAGAAATGTATGAAAATAATTATTTCAATTAAATGAGGTTGTGGAAGGAAAATTAGCACTTCCCGAAATAATCGCATTGGTCATTGCGGATAGTCCGCCTATACCCCAACATCCTCATGTGGAAGGGATGGAGTTTAACCCTGAAGCATTGGGACCAGAGTCTTCGAAGTGGGAAATTCCGGGCCAAGGTCAGATTCCATTGGTCCCCGAATTTTTCCTCCATGTATCCTGAGGGTACACCCTCAGGACTCGTAAGTAAAACTACTTGCAGAGTAGTTTTCAAATCAGTTGTTCATTGTAACTTGTTCGTGTCAGTTGACACTTTTAAATATTCAGTTTCTTTTCAATAATGAAACCAAGGGTCAAGTTAAAACCCTTTTCTTGTTCATTTTTTATTTAAGTGTTCGATTCACTTTTTTCAATTGAGTCTTTCGTGTCTTAATTTTATTCTGTGAAAATAATTTAAATTCAATGGTTTAAATCTTCTTAGTGCGGCACTAGTGTAGTGAACTTGTATTTGGTTTACATTTTACATTGGTTGGAAGTTTTTGAACCATTTCATTTTATATCAGAAACCTTTTCTTCTGTTCTGTTAAATATAGATTGGAAAAGTCACGTTAACTTGAATTTTGAGTTTAATCAATTTATTTCAATTAACCTTGTCTCTCCATATTATAATTCATCGTGTCATAATTTCAAATCCAATTATATTCATTCAAATTCACTTCTTTCGAAGTACAGTTTATGCCGGTGACATTTTTTAATTTTAATATTCCTAAATTTCCTTGGAATACAGTCACCCTTGACATAACATATACTTGAAAAGTTTTCATAAACAACATCTGTTCCTGTTTTATTGGAAGATATTACTCATTTTTTCCAAATAATAACAAAATCTTTTGTGTACTTTGCATCTCGACGTAAGGAAAAATTGCCAAACGGAAAAATTGTCAAATGAGAATGCGAAAGGGGCGCCATCCGATAGTGACGCCACGGAGTATGTTTTTTTGGGTAGAGAAGAGTTTTCAAGTTAGAATTGTATAGATTAAATTCAAAATAATATTTAGTTTAATATAATCAATTGGGGCGATATCTCAAGCACATTGAATTACACGATATCATAGGGGCAAAATGGATATTTTCTGACCGCATTCGATTTCTTCGGGGTAAAATGGGTCTTTTCTGAACTCCTACGATTTTATGGGGGTAAAATGGGTATGTACTGACCACATAGGATTTTGTTGGGGCAAAATGGGTATTGTGTGAACTTTTACAATTTCATTGGGGCAAAATGGGTATTTTCTGACCTCATACGATTTCATTGGGGTAAAATGGGTATTTTCTGACCTCATACGATTTAATTGGGGCAAAATGGGTATTCTGTGAACTTTTACGATTTCATTGCGGCAAAATGGGTATTCCTTGAACTTTTACAATTTCATTAGGACAAAATGGGTTCGTCGTGAACTCATATGATTTCATTGGAACAAAATGGTTATTTGCTGACCTCATTCGATTTCGTAGGGGTAAAATGGGTCTTTTCTGTACTACTACGATTTCATGGAGGTAAAATGGGTTTTTCGTGAAGTCTGACGCTTTTATAGGGGTAGAATGGATGTTTCGTGTACTTCTACGATTCCATAGCGACAAGATGGGGATTCTGTGAACTTAATAAAAGTTAATAAAACTTAATGAAACTCATCACATAAATTAGATATCAAATGCATATCATCACGATTTGGACCACGGCTATCTTCAAAACTACACTGTGTAGAGATGTTTTAACTTCATCCCTGTACTGTATACTGATGCGTCGCAACTGTGATTCATTGAGGAAATAACGGATTTAGGGGACATATCCTACCAGACAGGTAAGTCTTCTGTATTTTTCTTTTAATAATATCATTATGAATCTTTTTCGTAATTTTCGTCTAGGTCACAATGCTTCTGTGTATTAATTATTCATTTTTTTCCAAGTCGACAATTCTTATCGGAATTATTATATTCTGTTATTATTATATGAATAATTTTATTGGAAAAACGTACGGCATTACAGGACCGTCAGGGAATGGTGTCGTTATTTTGGCGGTTCTACGGAGATGTTGCTCCATATTTCCACGCTTTTCCACGGAATCAGTTCTTTCTATTTCCTACAAATAGGAACTAATACCTCGTATGAAAATTCCCGGAGGGAATAGCAAATATTTACGTTTCAATTTTTTCTGAGCTATTTCAGCATAACTTAGAGGTACCTTTATTGGAACCATTTGCACATATTTTATAAATGCTTCACAAATTACAGGCAAAAGGTTGTATAACATTTCCTGAAGGAATTGCAAATTTCAACTTTTCAGATGATTTTCAGACATCTTAACCTATCTTTCGGATACAATTTCTTCAAAACTTTTTACGGAAAACTTCTGAACATTTTGGAAGATTTTTGAAGAAATAACTTATTAATCTTATAAAAATTTTCTTTACGGATTGCGTATAAAACCCTATAGAATTTACGTACATGATGATCGGATATTTGTATAGAAATATTTTCTATACGATTTATTTCTATAGATAAATTTTGACGTAATTTTTTGTTTTCGTACGAAAGATATGTAAACGCTCTAGAGAAAAACGTAGAGAAATGGTACATCTCCATATGAAATGTTTATATACATAAGGCAGTGTATCGTATAGGATCATACCTATAGAAATCGTATAGAACTAATTTGTATTAAAAATATCCGTATCAAAATATCCGAATATCATATGCAAAAATCCTGTATAAATTCTATACGCAATCCATTTTACCCCCATGAAATCGTATGAGTTCACGAAAAACCCATTTTGCCCCCATGAAATCGTAAGAGGTCAGTAAATACCCATTTTACCCCAATGAAATCGTATGTAGTCAGTNATAGATAAATTTTGACGTAATTTTTTGTTTTCGTACGAAAGATATGTAAACGCTCTAGAGAAAAACGTAGAGAAATGGTACATCTCCATATGAAATGTTTATATACATAAGGCAGTGTATCGTATAGGATCATACCTATAGAAATCGTATAGAACTAATTTGTATTAAAAATATCCGTATCAAAATATCCGAATATCATATGCAAAAATCCTGTATAAATTCTATACGCAATCCATTTTACCCCCATGAAATCGTATGAGTTCACGAAAAACCCATTTTGCCCCCATGAAATCGTAAGAGGTCAGTAAATACCCATTTTACCCCAATGAAATCGTATGTAGTCAGTAAATACCCATTTTACCCCTAAGAAATCGAATGAGGTCAGAAAATACCCATTTTACCCCAAGGAAATCGTATGAATACAAGAAAACCCCATTTTGCCCCAATGAAATCGTATGAGTTCACGAAAAACCCATTTTGCCCCCATGAAATCGTAGGAGGTCAGTAAATACCCATTTTACCCCAATGAAATCGTAAAAGTTCACAGAATACCCATTTTGCCGCCATGAAATCGTAGGAGTACAGAAAAGACCCATTGTACTCCTAACAAACCGTATGAGGTCAGAAAATACCCGTTTAGCCCCTAAGAAATCGTATGAATTCACGAAAAACCCATTTCGCCCCTATGAAATCGTATGAGTTCACGAAAAACCCATTTTGCCCCTATGAAATCATATGAGGTCAAATACCCATTTTACCCCAATAAAATCGTAAAAGTTCACGGAATACCCATTTTGCCCCCATGTAATCGTAGGAGTACAGAAAAGACCCATTTCACCCCTAAGAAATCGAATGAGGTCAGAAAATACCCATTTTACCCCAAGGAAATCGTATGAATACAAGAAAACCCCATTTTGCCCCAATGAAATCGTATGAGTTCACGAAAAACCCATTTTGCCCCCATGAAATCGTAGGAGGTCAGTAAATACCCATTTTACCCCAATGAAATAGTAAAAGTTCACAGAATACCCATTTTGCCGCCATGAAATCGTAGGAGTACAGAAAAGACCCATTTCACCCCTATGAAATGGAATGAGGTCAGAAAATATCCATTTTGCCCCTATGAAATCGTATGAGTTCACGAAAAACCCATTTCGCCCCTATGAAATCGTATGAGTTCACGAAAAACCCATTTCGCCCCTATGAAATCGTATGAGTTCACGAAAAACCCATTTCGCCCCTATGAAATCGTATGAGTTCACGAAAAACCCATTTCGCCCCTATGAAATCGTATGAGTTCACGAAAAACCCATTTTGCCCCTATGAAATCGTATGAGGTCAAATATAATACCCATTTTGCCCCCATGTAATCGTAGGAGTACAGAAAAGACCCATTTCACCCCTATGAAATGGAATGAGGTCAGAAAATATCCATTTTGCCCCTATGATATCGTATAATTCAATGTGCTTGAGATATCTCTCTAATTAATTATCTGAAACAAAATATTATTTTGAATTTATCTATACAATTCTAACTTGAAAACTCTTCTTTACCCCAAAAACCATACTCCGTGGCGTCACTACCGGATGGCGCCCTCTTCGCATTCTCATTTGAAAATTTTTCCTACGTCTGCATCTCACGGTAACCCAATTTGGAGCATTTTTTTCCACGAAATTCAAAACATTTTCTGATATTATTCGAAAAAAAACGTATTTTGTTTTTTATTTGAGTTATCCACGGACACTTAATTCTTGATGCCTCAATTTTAAATTATAACCTCGCAAAATGTCTTCATCCCAGAAGTCTAGATATAGATATGACAAGAAGAATTCGAATTCCGGCAACGGAAAACTAATTAAAACACCGAGTTGATTTTTTGTTTCACTTTAATAGATGCTTTTAAGTGAAAGAAACATTTCCCGTGATTCTCCATAACAATATCACAGCCCACATTTGAATGCACTGGTGGCAACACTTTGACGTCAAATGTTGAGCTTAGTTGGATCAACGCTGCCAACGTCGAAAACAAAATCTCACACTTTATAACGTGAATCCCGAGAATGGGAATATCAACCCGTTACTATTTGCGCGTATCTTCTTCATTGTGAATCCATATAATACTAGAGTTGTCCCACTGAAAAGCTCATGGGTGATTTATATAGTGTAACTAAGGACAGTATTTCGATTTGTCTTCCCGTTCTCATAATATTAATTTTTGTCATTCCGGCCGTGAGGCAGCGCTTCACGGACGCTCCGCGTCCGTGAATCTCTGCCTACGGCCGTCATAACAAAAAATACTGTTCGTCATATAGCCAAAAAAAACTTTTCTAGCTCATATAATTGCAGCCCTCGCCTTCGGCTCGGGCTGCAAACTCATATTCGCCAGAAAAGTTTCTTTCTGCCTAGTGACGAAATATACTAATACGCGATGCATTCGGCCCAATGTCATGGAGTCAAAACTTTGTTTCTCTTGGCCGATACGAATACCGCGTATCTCGATCACTTGTAGTCCCAGTGAAATCAATGCATTGACTGTAATCATATGATTTCCATACTTTATTCAACTTGTGGTAATCGAGTGGTAATTATTTGTCATCCATATAATCTTTTGTAGTCGCCCGTAGCGTGTTATTCATACGAACAATAAATGAGAAATCCGTTGGATCTGTTTTTTTCAGTTTACGAATTGATCATTCGATTATTCCATTAATATTCAATGAGAAACAATTTTTGTGATTTCAATTGTTTCAAACGTTTAGTACTCACTGATTGTAAACCATGCAATCATTTGTAATTAGATGATCATTTTGCGTGTCCTTGGTAATCAGGGTAATCGCTTGGGCAATGGTAATCAATATAATAAGATCTGTAATCCTGAAAATTAATGACATTGTGTAACAATGATGTCACCCAATTTGACAGTGATTACCCCTCGACTCTGAATGCGCAGAACCATTTCCTTTTCCAATAGTCTGTGATTTTTTAATAATCGATTGATAAAAATAACGAGAACAAAAATTTCTAATTCATCTTCAAACATTGTATTCATTTGCCCTCTATTTCGATATTCGAGGGGTGACAGCGTGTGAGCTGATGACATGAATGATTCCCACGCGCGTGGTCTATCAAAGGATTACAATTCACCCCCGTCCCAGTCAGAAGGTACGTCAGTGTTTCTCCACAAAAAATTCACCCACTTATCTTAATCGTACCTGCTTGCCCTCACTAATTCTCCTGTCATAAACGCAAACAATAGGTGATTTTTTTTCTCAACAAGAACATGCCAAATATTGGACGTGAAAGTTTAGGATTATTTGCTAAACATGAGGCTCTGCTTATTGTAATTTATGGGTTTAGTTTCACAAAGTTGAATCAATACTTCAGCAAAAAGCGAATGAGAATAAGTGGTAAAATGATCCTCATTTTACCTCTCCATTAATTAACCAGACGGAATGAGTAGACAAAGAGAGAGGAGAACGATAGAAAGTAGGAGGGCTTTTCTTTGATGTCTAATCTCTAATTGGACCATTGCAATTAGACAGAGCTTATTTTGTTTGAATGTAACTGTGTGCCTTTCACTCTAGTATACAATTTTTCAGGAGATGTTTGAGCGGCATTTCTAGGCACGTGATGGACACGCGTCTGTTGTTACCTAATCGCTAGTGGCAATTGTTACCCTTGTAAAGAATTGGGCTTATGGGTAGTGTATCGTATATCTGCCGGTGGCGAAGTTCCTTGTTTTCAGAAGATAGATGACGTTTTAAAATTCTAAAATACTCTTTAAATTTTAATCGCCCTTTGAGAAGATTCTATGAAGTTAGTAGGTGCTCTTTTTTTATCGTAGATATTGGAAGTTGTTGAGGTTTAGGACTACGCAGTTGGCGTTATTATTGGGAATTCATTTCCTTCTAATGCAAAAATTCATTTCAAGGTGAAACAATTGAACGGAAAGGTATCGAGATACGCGGTAGCGTATCGGCCAAGTCGCGTCTCATAACCTCACAACAAAACCACGAGAGCTACCTAATATCACGACACAACTTCCCCTTCCACTACCCTGAACTGATTTTCCATCAATTAAGGCCCGCATGGAGGTTCGAAACCCCTCGCCCCTCCACCCACCCCCCCTCGTCTATGTTCTCTGCCATCTAAGATGGCGTATTTCCCCCACTGTTCTCCGGTACTTTTTGGGGGCAATTTTATAGCCTAAAGGGAATAAAAAAAGAAAAAAGGGCGATGTAGCGCGAATTCTATTTTATTGATTAATTTTTTGAGCCTAATTTTATAAAGAATAAAAAAAAA
>NW_021681354.1:9273-12451 GCF_001412515.2 Diachasma alloeum
GAGAGAGGAAGGGCGGCAAGGAGAAGTCAGGAGAGAGGAAGGGCGGAGAGAAGACAGGAGCGAGGAAGAGCGGAGAGGGGCAATGTCGTTCCGAACCCGGTTTTCCGGGTTCCGGAAAAAAATTCAAGGACGTTGGCGGGAAGGAGTCAGGGGAAAGAGGAGCAGAGGGATCAGACGAGGAGAGGAAATGGGAAAGCAGGTGGAGGTAGATCGGGGAATCGGAAAGGAGGGAGCCAGAGGAAGCAGAACTGGAGGAGAAATAAGTGAGAATAACTAACAAATTCATTACAGTTTTTCCATTAATAATTTATTCTACTAACAAACATTGATCATTTTCTCTTACAGAAAAGAACAGAACCAGAAGATCGGAGCGGCAACAACTGCGGCGGGGCCAAGTCCTGCGCCGCCAGTTGACAGGACGTTGGCTCGCCTGCAATCCCTCATCCCTCCTGGAAGTTCCCCGATCTTCCACATCACCAACCTCCACCTGCATTGAGGGAGAGTTTTTTTTTTATTAAAAATTGAAAAAAAAATAAAAATAAATAAATAAATTAAAAATAAAATGACTTTGTCGAGTTTATTTTACTTGAGGCTCACCTGCGTCATGTAACGAATCGCCCAGGTCAACTTCCAGTACTCTCCTTGTCAATTTTCTGTAGAATAATTTGGGGGGGGGGGGAGGAAAGGGAAAATACTAAAATAAGTGGAGACATAAATCGTGATAAGGCTCATGAAAACCGGGAAAATTATCCATAATCGTTGAGAAAAAGTTCCTATGGAATTTGAGGATGTTATATCGGTCGAAAAAAGAGGTAATGTCGAATAATCTTCTAAAAATTCGCAGGACAAATACAGTGGAAACGTAGATGAATCCTCTGGAGAACTTTCTATACAATATTCTCCAACAGAGTCTTAAAAAAGTTGTAGGAAATTATGTAAGAATCTTAACGGAACAGTCTTCTATGTTTTCCAGTATAAAATTTGCGAGAAAATAGTTCACTAGAACACAGGGGAAAATTGGAAAGTATTGACAACGCCTTGATGGATGTCCGTGGAAACTCCCTGCAAAATATCGGAAAAACATGAAAAAAGGTCTCAAAAAATCTGGATCAATTACTAGAAACGTTGAGCATGAACATTCTGGAATATTATCACTTATCTTTTCTATTGAAAATCCCACTGAATATCCAATGTTTCAGAGGATTCTTTCAGATACATCCAGTCTTTCAGAGGAATCGTAAAAAGCGTGGAAACCCGAAATGGAGTAAAATTATTAAATTGTAGGAAGATTCGAACATTTTATGAGCATCAAACGAGGGAATCTTATCGGGAAGTTATCTGAAAGTGAAAAATTCCTGTCAATTGTTAGCTACTGAGATTATTAGTATTTCCAGGAGATGCCACGTGGAGGCCATTGACTTGGTAGCGTAGGATATTCAATTGATAGAGAAACTGCTTTTCATGACAAATTTCATGTAAACGATAGACTTGTAATCATTCCAGTACAATTGTTCTCCACTTTAGAAAAGAAATCGAATATGCTACGCTACGATCTCCCACAATAATTGATCTTGTGTTGAAAGACCAAGGCACACACTCCCATAAATTTTGCTTCAACTCTGCAAAGTGGAGTAGTTCAAACCAGAAGAGGCCAGAAGATATTACAACATGGCGTACCCTTCTGGAAATTGTGCCGGAACAAGAACATGTCCAGATGTTATGAGGCTTGACACTTCTACTAGCAATACTTCATGCCAGAAAAATGACAAGATCTGTGATCTGTACATCTAAACTAGCTTTTCATCGTAAACCAGGAAATGTCAATGTATTTCTGGACAAGTTCTGTTGTACAATAATGACAGAGGAGGTCTATAACTCGACTGTCAAGACGGCCTACACTAGAAGTAAAAACAATATCCAATGGATATTGCCTACGACTGGAAAGGCATAACTTTTATTTCAAAGAATTCTACACCAGAAGTAAAAAGGATATCTAACAGGTATCCTTCACGACTGGAGGAAAGATTTCTTGTACACGGAGAGAGAAATTTCATAAAAATTACCCATTTTTTTATTCCTCAGAGGCAATTTTGAGAAGCTGTTGACTAATTTTTATCCAAAGTCACATAACTTTTTATGGATTTCCCGTAATGTTTATATGCATTGCTTGAAAAATTCTGAAATGGTTACGTAAATTTTCCGAATTGGCTCGCGCACTACGAGTCTCGTAATTTTTACTTAGAAATTTCTCTCCGTGAAACTATCAAATTCACTTCATGCAACTGGGAACTGCCTGTGACTCTTGCAAAACGGTTCTGGCGGCTGTGATTCCTTGCAAAGCGATGTTTTGTTGGCAGCAGCGATCACAGACCCTAGTCAGGCGGCTTGGTCTGGCTAGAACAACATGGCTGAGAGCGTCCAGCGCAAATTGGTAATCTGAAACATTGGTAGGCGTTTAGACACTATTGTATTTTTCAGACAGACCCTGAAGTGACCATGCGTAACACAATCATTCTCAAACCCTCATGCTAGTTGCCAAACACCAACTTTGATATCAATCATCACGTTGAGAATGGATTGAGTAAGTCAAGGCTCAGCGAAAGCAGTTCTGTACGTTCCAAAGCTAAAGCGTCCGACAGAGAAGGAATTTCAACGATACAATCCGATCTGAGTAGAAAATCTTTGATAATCCTAGTCCTGAGCAAATGTTCCAAATGCGGGCGCATTTTTTCTTGATCATAACTAACTATTAGAGGATCTATACCATGCATAAGACTGACAGCAAATGCGATTGCGTACACTCCGCAATCCTGACCATTTTCTTGGAGCTCCACTTCTGGAAACATGACTGGATCACTTTCAAAGGAAAAGTGTGGGAACAAACGTTCAAGGAAATCCTGATATGCAGGAATGAAATTCCTTGTATACAGAGAAGAGTCATAGATACGAATGCAATCAGTGTCGTAGTATGCACATACCCAATGGTTCTCGTTACGATTCAAGATTTGAATATGCTTTCGAATCTGATCTAAAGGTTTAATGGCATCAACGTTTTCACGTAAACTCGGACTAATATATTCAAATAATCCTCGTGAGTGACCCATCATGAGTCTCCCAAAGAGATCAACATGGAATACCTCCAACCATTGATTATCTCTGATCAAAGAGAATTCTCTCT
>NW_021681354.1:14205-42089 GCF_001412515.2 Diachasma alloeum
AAGAGTCTAGAGAAGTATCTGTGGACGTTGGACTCATTCGGTGAGAGACGCTCGGAATATTGACGGCAACTTCTTCAGCAGGAAGTGATGTTGCATGATCTATCTTTTTCCTCTTCCTTTTTCCAGAATTTGTGAGAGCTTGATTGACTTCCAATGTTTCCATAGGAGTGACGTCATTTTCCAAGGATCTCTCCGATGATCTGTTTGAATAATTTTCTTCTGCACGTTGATTTCTTGATATTTTCGATGTCAATGTTTGGATTTGCGATTGAACTAGCTGCCTGCGCCTGTATACACTATTATCAGTCTCATAATCAAATCCAGGGAGATCTGAACCTGAGAAATCCACCTGTGCCTGACCAATGTGAGATACTAACAGGGAATCATTCGTCACACTCTGTGTTTCACACTCTTCGAGTAACGTTCCAATTATCTGCCGATGCCTTGGAGACGTAGTGCTAGCTTCAGCAGCGAAACCGATAATATCAGTATCTGAGGAGCTCGCATGTGAAGGTTGAGATGAAGTTTTTGATTCCAGTGGTCGAAGTGTACCTNGTTGAGATGAAGTCTTTGATTCCAGTGGTCGAAGTGTACCCCCAATAATCTCCATTTGTCTTGAAGGAGTAGAGCTGGCTGCGAGGTCGAAACCAATACTATCGGTATGAGAGGAACTTGCCTGCGAAGCACAAGTGAAAGAAGTTAGTGGAGAATCGATGGAAGTTGACGATTCTAATTGTTGAATAGTTGCTGTGATCTGCTGCCTATGTCTAGATGGCGTATTCCTCATATCTTCAAAGAAACCTATACAATCGGTGCCTGCAGAACTCGCCGGAGACTGACGGCTGGAAATGAGAGCCGTATGTTCTCCGATGGCATGTGATGCCAGGCTTCTTCCACAATCAGGTGTAGAGATCTCTGATTCCAAATTTCGAAGTTCCGTTTCAAGCCATTGCCTACGTCGGAACGGACTACTTCTTGTATCTTGGTAGAAACCCATACAATTGGTGCCTACAGAACTCGCCGGAGACTGATGGCTGGAGACGACAGCCGTATGTTCAGTGCCTCCGGTGGCATGTGATTCCAGACTTCTTGCACAATCAGGTGTAGAGATCTCTGATTCCAAATTTCGAAGTTCCGTTTTAAGCCATTGCCTACGTCGGAACGGACTACTGCTTGTATCTTGGTAGAAACCCATACAATCGGTGCCTACAGAACTCGCCGGAGACTGATGACTGGAGACGACAGCCGTATGTTTAGTGCCTCTGGTGGCATGTGATTCCAGACTTCTTGTACGATCATCTGCGTATATTGACGATTTCGAATGTTGAACTGTGCAAATTGCCTGTGGTTGTCGATTGAAGTCAACAGCTGTATGAAAATCGCTTCCTATGTTATCTAAGTTCACCCCGTTATTTTCAACTTCTGTAACAGGGCCCGCCTCCTTGATATCGTTAGTTTTTTTAGCTTGTCTCCTATAAAAAAATTACTCAATATGAAGGCAGCCCATCACCAAGCTCACAATTCATTCCAATATCATCTACCATAATAACAAACATACATGAAAATAATCCAAACGTCAGACAAAAAACATTAAATTATTTAGGACAGTACTCATAATTCAACTCTGCTTTGACCGGATCGGAGCTTCGTAACCTTTAGCTATTTCTAGTGACTCTTGTTACATTTTATCCTTCCCTTTGCGACTTTGAAGATGTTTGACTCTACTGGTAATGGCCCTTATAACGCTTGACTCTCCCCCTACTGACTCTTGTCCGATTTCATGTTTCCCCTTGTGACTCTCGTGATTGTGAGGCTTGTCACTCCAAGTAATTCTCCCGATGTTTGCTTCCGGGCAGAAGTTGTGTAATGGTGATTTTTTTCGATTCGCTAATTTTATGTGGAAAAACTTAGAAATGCCATAAAACGTGAATAAATGATATTAAAAAAAACGTCTGTATGTATGTGTGTAAGTATGTTCTCGTTTGCCCCGTTATTTAGAAAACGGTCAGTGCAATCAACTTGAAATTAGTAGCTAATTGGTACTATTGATCCTCACAACTAGTACAAATTTCAACTCGATCGATCAAGCGGTTCCTGAGATATAGAGATTCCTTGAAACTCATTTTTGCCTGTATTTCCTAATTCGTTTGGCCGATTCGACTTTTTTTTTTTAAATACCCGCGATAGGACTTACGTAATTGGATCACAAAACGCCGATGACACTCCAAGTAATGTAGATTCATTCTTTTTTTTAAATTTTTTTGCTGAAATTGTTTGTAACTACGTTATTGTGAAAAATAATGGAAATAGAAACTTGAAACTTGGTACGATTTTAGGTTTTGTGATATCAAAATTTAGTATTTCGAATGAGCGAAATCGGACCAGTAGTTTCGGAGATATTCGACTTCCTTCGCAAAACATTGTTGCTCAATATCTCAAAAATAACTGGTCTGATTCAATTTTTTTTCCACAAAACGAGTGGCTCGATGTCCGTCAAAACTTTTAATTAATTTTCAGCTCGATTGACCAAGGGATTCCTGAGATCTAGTGCTTCCTGAAAAATCTTTTTTTGCTGATATTTTCAATACAGTTTGACCAATTCGATTTTTTTTTTAATACTCGTTGCGATGTAATGAAATTGCGATCCAATCAAATTGGTACAAATAAAAATTAAAGAAGCAGAAAATTCAACAAAATGTAACAGTCATATGCTAATCTGTCAAATACTTTCCATCAAGCGCTTCTCTATTTTCCCCCGAGCATCCCTCGTGATTTTTAACCCTCTCCAAGTGATTCGCGATTTTTTACTTTTTTCCCAACAATCCTTCGTGATTTTTGACTCTCCTCAAGAGACACGCAATTTTGAGCCCTTCCCAATCTCATTATCTTTTTTAGCTATGAGTTCTGTTGGGGTATTTCGGCGCTTTCACTTTCTGACTAGATTCGGCTGAATTCCCTTAGCATCTCCCGTATCAATTATACTAGATCGGTCGGTTTTCCCTTAGCAATAGATCTCTTTTTTCACATTTATGTTTTTGTACCGAACACCCCCGAGCTAGTCGAGCTAATTCCGCAACCTCTCCCTTGGTTTCCCCACTTATGGCTAAGTTTTTCGTATGGTTCTCTTTAATGCGGTTCGTTGACACCGCTGGAACAAAAGTCAGCTGGCGCGCGACAACATTTTCTCGTTTTTCCGTTTTTTTTGTTTATTCGGTTTTCGAGGAACTTCATGGGGACATCGAGGAGCAGAGGCCGAAGGTGACAACACTCCGGCTGTTTTGAGTTTCCCATCGAGTTATGGGTAAGTCTACGGTTTATATTTTAAGTTTTGAAGTTCACGTTGGTTAGCGCCGTCATATATTAATTTAATACGTTCAATATTTACGAAGATATGCACATAGCAACGAACTGGTATACACATTTTTCGCGTTCCCATTATCTTTTAAACGAGAAGGGTCACACTCAAGCCGTTGAGTTTGCAACGCAACTCGAATTCTCACTTTCGCATGCAGGAATTGCCAACAGTGTCTCACGTTATATGGTGGGACCCCTAAAATCATGTCATGTGTTGTGTAGAGACCTAGTTACAATTAGGGTCCCTAGACAGGCTGCCAAGTTCCCTAGATTTTAATGGAAATTTGAATATAGAATAATTATATGGGGAGATTTATCGATATTTTGAGACATTGAATTAAGAGATAATCATGTATTTGTACGTCGTTTAAATTGTCGAGGTGTTTAAAGTATTCATAAGGTGTTCCACGGGGGAAATTCCCCGCAGCTACATTTTTCTAGCTACGTGTTCTTTTCCCGAGTAAATTGTCGCCTCTCCGAGATTTTCGAGTATTATAAATCAGTTGAGACCTTTAGAAAGATTCTCTCGCTCTCTTTTACGGTTTAATATGGTTTTGGGCCAGTCCCCGCTTGATTCATTTCTGTCGAAATACTTTCGGAAAATTTTTGCTTTCCTTTTGGTTTACGACTTAATCCCTTCCGTTCACCGAGGGTTGAAGCGAGGCGCGGGATCTCTTTACCTGGACTTGAAAATGCCCCTTCGATGGACGCGCGACTTTCTCTCGGTACCCTCATTACCTCCACCCTCAGAATGAATTTTCGGGTTTCTTGCAAAATGATTCGTTGAACCCCCTCTACCCCTAAAATTGGTCACACCTCAGGGATACTTGAACGAGTAGAGTGTGGGAGAAGAAACTGAAATTGTAATCACTCCTATCCCAGGTGTTGAGAAGTAAAGATCTAAATAATTGTGATATTGAAAGTTGAGAAGAGACAATATTGTGAAGACTTTTTGAGGAATAATTTAACCGTGAAAATAATGTGAACTCGAGTTTTGGACTACTGAAGAATTAATTAAATACAAAGAATTATTTGTGTTACTTAAATCTGTGTTTAATGTGTTTAAACTTTATTTCAAATATCCCGCACTTACAGAGCAGAGTGGTTTAGCACTCTACGGGCAACTTACCCACGAGCCCTCCGGAATTTACTTGACTTGAAAATCCACACACAACACATGCAGCATGTAGTTCAGATTGGTTCCGATGGTGGCGGTAGTTTAGTCACTCGCGTTGTAAAACAGATCATTAGCATTGTAACATTCATCCTACTGAAAATTTAATTCCCTATCCGTGCAATAATTTGACAATATTATATTAATTCCTCAACAAATATATGTAAAACCCTTGTAGAACATGAAAAAAATTACAGATGTATTCTGAATGGGAATCCATGAGTGACGATGCTTTGAAAATTAAGTATAAATTTAAATTATGAGAGAACTATGTAAATAAGCAATAAAAATCTATCTAAGGTAAAAATAGCACTGTGAATGACGAAGAACAAAATCCGATAATCCGGTCAAGAGATATGTAGCGTAGGAGGTTTGTGAGAATGGAAAAAAAATGTGAACTCAGTAGCGAAGCGCTTATCCGCGTTAAGTCGATTTTGACTGCTGGTCAGTTTTTGACAAATATCCCAGAATTTAAAAGAGATAGAATTTTTTTTGTCACAACCTTTTGTGTAGAGCCCATTGAGGGTTATAAATAAGGCTTTGAGAAAAAATTTTCTCCCTCTCTTAGATTCCGAGATATTCATCAAAAACTGGCCCAAAGTCACAATCGATTAAACCCGGTTCACCACTTTGCTATTGAATGTACTCGCTATCTTCAAAGGTAAACAAGCGAGTGCATACGTGTCGATGATTTAACCGTTGTTAAAAAGCAATAGCCAAGTAACTCCAAGGATATTTATATTTTGTTCTTGGAGCAAAGTAGATCCAAAGGCAAAAAGTCAAGACTTTCTCACTTTCCTCCCGCTTATCAGACAGCAAAATACAAATTTTCCTTTGCAGGCATGTTAAAAAATAGCATGTGCACCTCGGGCGGAAAAACATGACTTTCCGCTCTTGATGCACAATATACTATTCTCCCCTCCCTAATTGAGATGAAGGAATAAAACCAAAGCCTACCGATCGAGAATTGTATTTTCAATAAATGACATCGGTTTCATTTCTTAATCTCAATTAGGAGCGGAGGAATGAATTTTCAAAAGCGCGGAGTAACCCCGAATGGTTCTTTGGCGTAGAGTGCATCCGGAGGGGCTCCCTCGATTGGAAAATTCATTTCTCCCCGCCCTAATTTAGACGAAGGAATGAAACGGGTGTCATTTATTGAAAATACAATTCGCGATCGATAGGCTTTGATTTCAGTCCTTCATCTCAATTAGGGAGGGGAGTATAGTATATTTCTAACCTAGGGAGGGAAAATAAAGGATCATCTACCGCCAGTGCAATTACCAGCCGAGCCGAAGGCGAAGTTGATAAGCACGCGGCTGAGGGTCCTTTATTTTATTTCCCGCGCTTAGAACGCGATTTTCCGTCTTGGCGTAGGCGCAAAGTCAGAGTTCCCTCCCGCAAAGCGGGAGGGAAATGTTACTTTGCGCCCGCCGAGACGGAAATGAATTTTTGAATGAGAAGCACTTGTCCGGAGTTACTCCGCGCTTTGAAAATTCATTCCTCCGCTCCTAATAGAAATTAAGGAATGAAACCTCTGTCATTTATGGAGAATATAATTCTCCATCGATAGACGTTACTTTCATTCGTTCATCGCAATTAGGGGGGGGGGGGAAATGAATTTTCCAATCGGGGGAGCCCCTTCGAACTCACTCGACGCCTGAGAGCGGTTCGGGGTTACTCCGCGCTTTTAAAAATTCATTCCTCCACTCCTACTTGAGATTAAGGAATGAAACCGCTGTCATTTATTGAAAATATAATTCTCGATGGATCAGCATCGATTTCATTCCTTCATCTCAATTGGAGGGGGGAGAAATGAATTTTTTAGTGGAGAGAACTTGTCCGCAGTCACTCCGTGTTTCAAAAATGTATTTCACCTCTCCTAATTGAGGTTTAGAAATGGAACCGCTGTCAATTCATTGAGAACTCAGTTCTCAATCGATTGGCGTTCGTTCCATCTCTACATCTCAATTAGGGGAGGAAAAATTGATTTTCATATTGAGGGCATAATTCCAGGGTCAGTCGGAGTTTAAAACCGGAAGGTTTCCCTCAACGACGTTGGGATACTTATTACGGCTTGCCCAGCCCTCCGATTTTCCCCACATAGGCGCTTTCCCCCACTCTACGCCGTTATCGATGCTCTCATACGCTCCCTGTTTTATTCACAGCTACGTCCTCGGCGTCTCGTACGCTCCCTGCCTTACTCACAGGTACGACCGCAAAATTAGTTCATGTGTCACTGCTGCGAAATTTTGCGATTGAAGCTTCTCCATCAGCACTGGCAATCTCCCCTATAATCTCTGTTCGGAAATTGAAAAAAGTGCAAAAATAAAGAAGGCCGCAAAGTTCACGAAGTTGAATTTGTGATTTTGAAAACTCACAAAACTTTTCATAACATCTAGAAACAATTTTAGCTTTTTTTTAGAGTCGGCTTGTACTGTTGCAAATTTTATATGTTTGAACTCATCAATGCCAATTCAATATTGTCTATTCCTGTGAGTGAGGGATTGGGTACGACCATAAAAATTGGGGTTATCCATACAAAATCAACGAAAAAGAGTGTCAATACGTGTGTTTCTTAAAACAACATTGTGCAGAAAACTCTCAGGACCAACGTACTTGGCGCGTTTTTTGGAAACACTCATTGCGGAGAATTGCCGCTTTATGTTACGACACCATGGTCGAATAAACCTTCTCCATGTTTTTATGCCGCGAATGCCGATAAACTACCTGGCGATCACTACCTTAATCAAATTATTTGAAAATGGAGACGAATAAGCTTAAGGCATTAACTTAAACTATCCGGAAATTCCATCAAACACAATCACACAATTGACTATCTAAAGATGTGAAAACCTAGCAAGGTGTAGTATGCTTCAATGCAATTTCTGTGTCCCAAAATGGATCTCAAATCTCAAACAATAGACTTCCAAATAAGAATCCGTATTAAGATAAAAAAATCGCGCCAAGTACGTGGGTCCTGAGAATTTTCTGAACAATTTTTTTGTAAAGAAACACTCGTATTGATACTCTTTTTCATTGACTTTGTGTGAATAACCACACTTTTTATGGTCGTACTCACTCCGTAACTCACAGGAATAAACAATATTGAGTTGGCATTGATGGGTTCAAACTTATAAAATTTGCAACAGTACAAGCCGACTGTAGAAAAAAGCTAAAATTCTTTCGATGTTATGAAGAGTTCAGTGGGTTTTCAAAATCACAAGTTCAATTTCATCAACTTGGCGCTCTTCCTTATTTCTGCACTTTTTCAATTTCCCAGATACAATTATACATAAATCAGTACTCGGGCATTTTTCCACAACACCGTATTAAAATGGTTACTCGACATTTTTTCAATTTTTTTTCTGAGTAACAATGCAATTTTTTTTTTATTTATTTTTGCTGGGAAATAATACAATTTTTTTTTAAATACAATTGAACGTTACGAGTTAGCAAATGACGTTTTTGCTGAGTGTGAGACAGCGCGTGTCGAATAGTCCAGTCAATGTATAGTTAAAAATGGCGTTTATACAGAGTTGAGTTCCAGGGGATGAAATCATAGTGATTGATAGTTGAAACTCTCCTGATTAATGTTTGAAATTGTTTATGTTCAATTTTTTCGGCGCGATGTGTAATTAATTATTAAAAATTGCAGATTTGCGATATACATCGTTTAATCATACATTTCTGCGATGTGCTTCATCCAATCGAAAAAATATAATTGTAGCATTGTAGCTGACGAAATTTGCCGTCGAAGTCGGGAACTTAGGATCAGAAAATGTACGGTTAATTTATCATAAATTATATAAATAATTCCGATCAGTGTACGCCAAAGCTTCAGCTAATCACTCCAGTATTAGTGGGCCTGAGTCACGTGATTCGCTCCATGCGCAACTTATTCAAACCTTCGCGTCATATGTTATAAATTTAATAATAATTCTGTGGGGCAGTTTCCACAAGTTATTGAATTATAATTAAAAAATTATAATCAAATTTCCACAGGTCATTATGGAAACTGCCCAACAGAATTATAATTAAATTTGCAGCATATGACGCGGAGGTTTGAATAAGTTGCGCATGGCGCGAATCACGTGACTCAGGCCCACTGCTGGCGGAGTGATCAGCTGACGCTTTGGCGTACAGTGATCGGATTTATTTATATAATTTATAATGAATTAACCGTACATTTTCCGATATAAGTTTCCGACTTCGTTCGACGATAAATTTCGTCAGCTGCAATGCTACAATTTTATTTTTTCGATTGGATGAGGCAAGTCGAAGAAATGTATGATTAAACGATGTATAGCGCAAATGTGCAATTTTTAATAATTAATTACAAATCGCGCTTTTGGAATCAGCTACCGTAGCTGCAGTCAAGCAAAATTGGACAGGGCTGCAGTACTGTTACTGCGACTACCTCAATTGCGAAACGCACCCTATGTATGTCTAAAAACGAATAATTCCTGCAAAAAACACATTATTTAAAAAAATGTTAGGAATAGTCCAGGGCCTCCAATTTTTGAGCTACGAAGGTTTTTTTTCAAAATTTTTGAAAAAATACGTGCAATAACAATTACGTATTAGTTTTTTTGAAATTCAACTTCTACACAGCTAATTTGGTAATTTTTTAAATAAAAAATCGCACTACTCATGTAAAATAGCCTGAAAAAATTTTCTGAAAGAACAGAGCATATATGTTTAATATTTTAAGGATAATTTTCCTGCCTATTTTACATGAATGGAACAAATTTTTATATTAGATAAAATGAAAGTAGTTGTGTAGAAAACGAATTTCAAATAACTAACTCATCATCCTTATTGTACACATTTATTCAAAATTTTTGAATAAAAATCTCTGTAGGTAAAAAATTGGAGGTCTTGGACTACTTTTAACATTCTAAGCGTTTGCGGGGTAAACGAATAATAAGCAATTAATTTGTTTTGGACTAATTATTCGTTTTTAGATATATATTGTGAGGTATTTTTCCAAGCGCGTCTGCGGAATTCAGACGCGTGGTTCTCCACGAACTTTCAGCGACCCTTTTGGACTCTCTCAACCCGGAATTAGAACGACGGGAATAACGAGAGGAGACAAAATGCCAAAAAGGGCGCCAGTCCTTTTAACCGCCAAAGGACAAGGTCACACCGTTGAGCCGCGTTCCACGACTAGCTCAGATAACCGCGGAGGCGTGTGGGAACAGGCTACAATGAGCGGAACTCAACAATATGCAAACTTTTACAACACAAAAAAAATATATTTTTAATCCAATGAGTTAAGTCTGATCTTTTCACGTGCGGGAGGGGACTCCCGCGAGCAAAGACGCTATAAAACCAAAAAAAAAATGTAATTAACCTAGTGATACTAATTAACAAAAAGAAATAATAATAACTTCAGAGATGCGTGGGAGACGCTAAGACGCGAGGATCACCCGCAAGCGACGACGACGCGAGAGCCCCACGAATGGGAAAATAAAACAAAGTTCCAAAATCAAAACCGATAAACGACAACAATATGAATGAAATAATTAATATTTACTAATGGAAATAAAGGAATGAGGCCAAAGGCCACTGAGTGCCGCGTCCCGAAGGCAAAAGGCTCGAATTTTAACACTCAAACGGTGTCCAAAATGGCCACCGGAGAAATGAATCGAAAAACTACGCGAGCACTCACAAATTAAATCACACTCACCGTTTGATACGCGAGAAACTCCAGGGTAAACTCGTCTGGACCCTCAGTACGGCGACGTCAAGAAAAGGCCGGAAAATCCAGGCACACCACAGGAATAATTGTTTTAACAATTTAAAGAAGCTCAAAAAGCATAACAAAACTTTAATTGCGCAGAGCGACTTAATATGGCTGAACCCCAGCGAAGAGTGTTCGTCGGGGCCGTACATCGCCCCGAGGAACCCCTCAATTTCTCCTACCCCCACCCGATCACGTGATAGAGCGCGAAGAATCCAGGGGATTCGACAATTTGATGCTAGCATTTTAAAATGGTTCTAATTCCAAATTCCTTAGTCCCTTAGAAACTGGGACTTGCACCTCGCGGTCGGTGGATGTGATCCGCGTTGAGCGGCGCAGGAGCCAACATAATCCGATGCTCCCTCAATGTTGTAGCATCGGTTTTTTACTGGACGGCCTTGTGCCGCCGATCCATCGGTGAAGTGGTGGGGGTTCGCACGTAGAGGCCTGAGATGCCAGCTGGCGTGCGACGATCGTCTTTCGCGTCCTACGTGGTGTGAGTCGCCCAAACTCGGTGTGTGCGTGCTCGTCGGTGTGCTGCTCCTCAGCTATAGCGCCGTCTTGTAGCCCTTCCCGATGCTCCGGTCCACTTCCTTCGCCACGAAGCTCACGTAACCCACGGTGAGCGAGATCGACAGAGTTCGAGAGAATGATGAAAAGGAAGTAAATAATAGAAATAAAAAAAAAAATGACAATTGTGGCTCTGGGTGATCCGACTCCTCGCTGAGGTAAAAATACTAATTTTCCCCCCATGATCCACGGTCAGTTCAGGCGAGGAACAGTACATGATTTTTATCATGTTACAATATAATGGATCTTCAATGCATGAGAAATCTCACTCCAATAGCCCGCGATTTTTGGAACTCAAAGTCATCTCCCCTTAAATATCAACATATTTCGCACGTGGACCAGAAGTTATTTTTACATGTTTTTTTACCGAATATCGGCACAAAAAATGCGAGAAGAACAGTGAATTTTTCTCCCCTCATTGGGAAAATTTACTAAATGTTATGGTAGTTTGTTCCGAAACGGTAAAATTTACCCTAAATTTCATCAATAATTATCCCAATGAAGGTGAATGATTGCTTAATATTGCATATAATTTTTACTCAACGCGGTCCGTAAAATTTCACTACCTCAATTTCGTCCCCATGACCGTCAGATGGGCGTAAGGAGAGAATACCCAACCGGTGTGGGAAATTTTACTATATAGGAGGATAATTTCTTATCGGCTTAGACCCGTTCAGAACTCCGTTGGTCGGGTCTCATAACATAAAATTGCATATGTCATATGGCCTGAAAAGTATTTCTCTGATAAATTTGATAATGATCCACACCTTCGGCGCGGATTATAATCAAATTTATCAGAAATAGTACATTTCATGCCCGAGCCTTGGAAAACAGATTACCTTCCCCCACGTGCAAGATTGCCTTCCGAGTCAAAGGCGAGGATGGCAAGCACGTGGGGGAAGGTGATATGTTTTCCATGGCGAGGTATGGACATTACTTTTCGTATCGTGGGACCTGAGAAACGACATTTTCGTGGCGCGGGCCATAGGTATCTTATAAAAAACCCACGGAACATAAACATTCGGGAGGCGATAAAAGTGCCGAAAGTGGAGGTGAAGCCTTTGGTGTACATACAGTAGATTTTTTCTGTGAATTGAGGCCACTGAGGATACTGGACCGGAAGCACTGGGTGGACAACAGCTGATGATGCTGATATTGAGGCCATTGAAATAGAGGTTCAGCATCTCCATCTGTTGATTACGATTCTCGAGAGATCGATGTTCCCTGAGATTCGAAGGAATATTCTCATGGTCTGGTTATTTTTATGACTACATTTCCTAGTGAAGTGGAGCCCTGGACATCTCTTCATGGAAGATTGAAGAATAATGGAGTGACAATGAAGAGCACTGCTGTCAGAATTCTTGCTAGTCTGATTAAACGAGAGATGGTGAGCGTGAAGGGGCTTCAGGATCTAAGACACCCAAGAGAAAGGTTGTCTCCGGAGGAGGTTAATGAAAGTGAGACGAGGAGTAAGAGGCGATGAAACATAACTCCAAGCACTCCTACTGGGAAAAAAAGGTGAGTGGCAGTAGAAATGTGAGATGAAGCCTGTGAAAGTCGGAAAAGCAAAGCGTCACTAAAACTTCTCTTCACAAACGTACAAGAACAAATAGAAAAAATTTAATATGCATTCTTGATTAAGATGCATTAAGCAAAATTTCAAAGGGGGTTGATATAAGTATGAAGTTTTTAGTACAAGTGTTGATTAGGAGTCATTACAGTTTAGAGTTTGAAAAAACCTACGAGAAATCTACCGATGGGCAGAATTTTTAAAAGACACAGTGTAAATAGATCCATTTATTCTGATATCCATTGCTTAATTATTAACTTGTTATCAATTGAAAGTGCACAGGTGAAACCCAAAAAATGAATAATCACATAAAAGAGCAACAAAATGAGTAAAATATCAACACAAACATTTCGATAAATAGTTCTGGATTCGTGATCGTGGTAGGCTATAGCTTCGGGTAAAAAATGAAGCAGTTCGCCTCTCACATAGAGGAAATCTCACTGAGAGGAAATTAAAAACGTGCTTCTCAGCTACTTCATTATTATTATATTGTAAAATAAGGGTCTCTTGAATAAATATTAATGAGTTTATTAAAAGAGATTGGGATAGGTTAATATAAAAAGGAAAGACATGTCCATGGACTCAGAAAAGATAGAAAAATCAAAGTCGAAGAAATAGACGATCGTATATCACTTCAGGTTAGAGGGAGGAAAAGAACAAATACGCAACAATATGTAATTATTATTGTAACATAATATTTATCGATCACTGGTATGAATAACAGAAATTGAAAGGGAATATCAGTATTTTTAAGGCAAGGAATTTTTTTTATAAATACTTAAAAACTATAATAAGGCACGAGTAAGACAAGCCTATTCTTGCTGCTTCCTTTTTGGTGTTGATTATTTTAAACAAGTGATAGAAAGTAATGTTCGCAAAACTTAAAGGGACAATTGGGTTAGTTAAGAGGCTAAAGAGCCGAGGATCTATCTTCAAAGCCTCTGTAAAAAATGACGATGGTTCTCCTTCACTGCTTTCAGTTGAGACAATATGACGTTGTAAAATTCTCTAACATAATTTTGTCACTTGAGATACATTTTAATGTTGCTTTATCACAAAATAGAGTACTCATGTTGTAATTAAATAGTTGGGATGTAACCTGTCCATATCATTCTAATCACGAGACGAGGACAGGGGCAATCTGTCAAATGTGTATGGGGGCAAGTGAGCGGGCGTAGGAGCATGGGACTTTCCACATTCATGGATGATTATTCATTAAAATGAATAAAATTGTACTTATCATCATTAATATAATTAAATTCTAATTCCGAGGGTTTCCAATTCAGCATATCACTCATTTCGATGGAAATTCTGTACTTATTTTGCGTTCATCTTAGCTAGACGAGCGTAGGGTCATTTACCTTAATCGTCGATCGATCGAATTGAAAGAATGAGTTCTGCAACTCCTACCTATACACAAACGTTGCGTAACAATGGTGACATGCATAGTAATAGCAATTTTTTTGTAAGTTTTTGAAATTTCTGTTTATTATGTGGAAGCTACGACATGTGCCAAATTTTACGAGGATGCGCTGGATCTTGAGTGGATGCTTGAGTTGTTATTTTTCTTCATAACGTTTGATGTGTCCTTGACGGCATTGCAGGGCGACAAATATAATAATCATTCAATAATAATCATTCCAAAATGTAACGTTTAAAAAAGTACTTATAATAATTTATGTGCAAATTTTGATTGTTAAGTAGAAAGCAAGGAGAAAATTGATTTTCTTCACCTAATATCAATTTCATGATATTTGTTCTTCAATATTTTACCTATGGCTTTTTTCGGTAACAAATAGGTAAATTACGGTTTTGACAACCGTACGCGAAGAGAAGAGACTTAGTATAAGCTGCAATGTCTATCGGCGCCGTTTAGTCATATAACCCCCATATCCACCTACGTAAAGCCTTGATCAATTAACTTGAAAGCAAATCTTCAAAATCTCAAAATTGACGTGAAAAATGAAAAGTAGTATTTCTAAGGATGGGCTCCCGAGTTCCTTTGGCATAATTTCGTTTCACTAGTTTCATTGCATCAATTCTATTGAAGCTTATCTGACCCACCCTGATGATTTATATGAAAATAACGAGACTGGGAAAGACGTAAAAATCTGAAGACTATTACCGTAGGACCATATGAGCAGGGCGCTTCATGTGAGAAAAAAACGTGGGTTTATTTAATTTAAAATATATATCGACACTAATTGTTAAAAGGATTCGTTCATATTGACATCTATGAACGTTTCGAGAGTTCGTATGACAGACGCTTTCCAATTACTCTTGACTCACTGACTATTTCTAAATGTAATAGTTGATTTTGGGGGTAAAACGGGTCTTCTTAACTCTTTACTCTTGACTATGTCTGCATGTAATAGTCAATAGTCAAGAGTTGAGAGTTGAGAGTGCCCGTTGTACACTCGTAAATGAACCATCATGTTTAGAAATACTCAAGAGTAAAGAGTAAAGAGTCAAGAGTGAAGAAAAAGCTCTCGTCACACGAACTCTTGTCCAACTCTTAACTTTGCTCATTACTTGGTAATTAAACAGGATAACAACTCCATTTTTTTTAGACTTACTGATCGGTAAATTTTACATTTTGTATGTGATCTTCTAGTATTGTGACGTATATTGCGTCGGAAATTAGTTGTAATATATGAAATTAACCTCATTGAGATATCTCACTGAATTACATGAATTCCCATGTAGATGTACGAGATCTCCCATTCCATGCATTTTCTTCCAAAAGCAGGTTGTAAATAGTTATTTTTGTCACTAAGGCCATAAGGAATTTTTCTGACGAATCTCGCCTTCGACTCGTCCTGCAAGCTCATAGTCGCCAGAAAGGTTTCTTACGGTAGAGTGATGAACAATTTGTTTCATCACGACAGCGATGAGTTTCACGATCGCAGAGTGGCCGTGAAGCGCTGCCTCACGGCCCCGTGATGAAAATTTCATTTTTGAAATAAAGCTTCACGGCCTGAATAACAAAAAATATTATTTGTCACACGGCCAAAAAAATTTGGTAGAATTTGGTAGAATTAGAAGAGAATATTTTGGTTTAATGTGCAGACATTTTCTACACTATTAATGATCTTATTTAGTGATCTTAAAGTTTTAGCTTTGATTTTTTCTCTGACTGCTATGAGTACACTGATAGAACGGATTAGTTATTGTTAACGAATGGATTTTGGTTGGAGGTTAGGGTCTATTCGGTCCCACCAAATGTTCATTCGTTAATAGTTAACGAATGTATATTTGAGGAGCCTTGTTTGACTTGACTTTCGCCATTCAAGTGAACCATTCGTTAACTATTAACGAATATTCATTTGGTCATATTCAACTCTACCATTCGTTAATAGTTAACGAATTTCGTTTGGAATAAATGAATCATTCTATCAGTGTACGCCGCCTCCGTTTTTATCATCGGCTTTATCAGTGCAGACTATGCGATCTCGAAAGAAGAATCGAAATCGTTAACATCCATAAAAGTTGAAAAATCGATTTAGAGAAACGGATTCTTGAAACAAATCCATATATCGATTTTTTCGGTATTTCTTTTAAAAAATGATCAAATTCATAAATTGATAATCTTTGGATTATTTTTTAATTACTGAAGAGAATGGGAAATGGTGCAATTATTTTAACATTCCCTGATATTGTTATTATGGGTCAGAATAAGGGTAAACAGGAGAACGAAGAATGGTCAACCGAGCGGACAAGAGTCCAACGAATAAGAGTAAAATGTCAAGAATCAAAAGTGAAAGGGCCAAATGATCAAGAATCAAGCTTCAAAAATAGGTCGGAGGAGCAAACGTCAAGCGGGGAATTGGTTAAACGATCAAGGGTCAAACGTCAAGAGTCAATGGGGGGTCGGTGAAATAGACTTGATGCTTTACTCTTGATATTTCATTCCTGACGCTTCACCCTTCATGCTTTAACCTTGATGCTTTATCTTTAATATTTCACCCTTAATACTTTACCCTTGACACGTTATCCTTGATATTTCTCCCTTGATGATTCAGCCTTGATATTTCACATTTGATGCTTTTCCCTTGATACTTCATCGGCACTCATTTTCATACGCTCATTAATAATACATTCATATCAACTCGGTATTAATCTGCCACAACTTGTGGAAGGTTGTTGTCGTTAATTTGTGAAAATATTCAATATCGATATTGTAACGTGGCCAATTTGCCTGGAGAGAAAAGGGGACGTTAACTAACCCTTTTTTCTTGGAAAACTCGAAAGATGTCGAAAAACAAAATTGATGGGCGCCAGTCGTTCTTTGACCTTCGAAAACGACAAACCCAAAATGCTCAATACGACGAAACCAAATTTAAAAAACGTACGAAAACCGCAAAGTCCAAGAAACTCCAAGAGAAAGGTGGGAGATGTCTGCGCTGCTCAGGGGTGAGGTTGTGGAGAGAGGATCCCCTCTCATCCATTCGGATGGAAAAAGAAGAACTCGAAACGTAATGCTGAAATGCAGAGGTATTCTATTATACCAGAAATACACCAGAATATTTTCAATAATAAGTCCAACGTGAAATCAGAAAGGAATGTCCTTGTACGAAAAACCCAAAGAACCTTGAGAGCAACCGAAATGAAATATGAAACCCCAGGCAGAAATCGAAACTTGCATCCAGCTTGACGCGAGATTCACTTGCAAGAGGTAAACTTGTCGCTAGGTAATAAGGCTAGAATGCCTTTGGGTGAAGCGGTGACGCTACATTACCTTGCGCCTGGTTTCCGCGATACTCGTTCCGTGCAACCTTGTCCGTAGGTAACAATTCAAACTCCGGAGAAGCTCGCCATGAACATTATGGGAAACGTTATTATTAGGGCACAGAAAATATTTAAATAAATGATCCAAAATATGTCTATATATTCGATTTATTCCTGATAAAAAAATTCATCTTGTATCACTAATTCAACACATTAATAATTTTCTCCAGGGTATAGACGTCGATCCCCCTTTACAAAAACTACACTCATTCTGACTCAGAAGTTTCTCCTGAATGAGAGTCCCACAGACTCGGATTTCGTGCCTTCATTCTTTCCCAAGAATCCTTGATGCCCGTCAAGTTGTCAGTCTTTCCAGTGTTGAATAGTTGTCCATCGTCGGATGAACTTCCAGTTCCTGAAGCTGATGATGTTCGGTTACTCTTCCCAGCACCATCAGCTTTTTTTACATTTCGATGTCCATCCCAGCCTTTCGCGTGCGTAAGTGCGCAAATAACCTTTCGCCTATTGCGTTTTCAGCATCTTTCTCGGTTCCGTTGTGAGCAGCCACGAGAGTATCTGAAAATGATAATTGGACAAATATCTTAATTGTATTATTGGAAATAGTCCACAATATTCCAGAATGTCATCCAGGCGTGATTTGCTTCCAAAATTTCCAACAAGACAGATTTCTTTCACTTGCAATTGGACTTCATGCATAATTAGGAATGTGGTAAATGAAATCTTACCCGTAAGACACCCCATGAACTAGGGGAGATTTAATTTCATCACGAATTTATCGGACATTTGCTTGCTGGCAGTGTACTGCATGGCCACCTCTCTGGTTATGACCTTTTTCAAAATACTGGATGCACCCATCGATATTTTGGTTGTTTTGAAGGTTTTCATCACTTTGAGCTAATTGATAAAAGTGAAAAAAAAAAATATTAGGATATTTCCATTTTGTATTGTTTCTAGCTTGATGAATAGTTACGGTATGAGTGAGGCATTGACGATTATTCAGTAATTGTTGTTCGAAATGTTGAAGGAGTTCAATAGAGCTGATAGGGATTGAAATTTGATATTTTTCAGGCATTGACAGATCAGCTGATAAGAAATCTAGGTTGTCCTCAAAACCACGTTCAATGTTTGAAAGTCTTTGATCAATTCTCTTGATGTCTTCTCTAATTGAAATCAGGAGATTCACCATTTTTGTTTGTTCCATCAAAAGAAGAAGTTTAAAAGAATATTCTTCAAAAGTAGAATTATTATTATTAAGTTATCGTTGAGGGGAAATAAAAGCTTTTTGTTCCTTCCATCTTTTCATTAAATTCAACAATTTGTTAAAATTGTTGAAATGGCCGTTAACGTTGGCAGAATGTTTTTAATTGAATTGAAAAATTGGTTAATCGCTGAAATTACCGCTAATGGCTGAGAAGTTGGGTTTTTGGAAAATTACGAATGGTTGAATAAATTGATGTAGAATTATTATAGAAAAGGAACTTTGATAGAATTATTACAGATATGCCTAAATTCAAGGTCTATCTTATATGGAATATTATGGGATCAACTTTGAATTTTAATTATAACAATCAACGATTTTCTATTTCCTCTAATTCTCCTTGCTTGGGCCATTATGCGGTCAAATTTTTAACTCTTCTCAAAAAACAAATTCTCAATTACTCTCCACTATGCCAACGTTTCGAGTGCAAGCAAGGAGAATTAGAGGAATTAATACAAGCGGTCCAAAGAGGAGTTTTATGATTTTCTATTTCGTTTAATATTGTGATCAAAATGTTTTATTACCTTGATATGTATCGTAACTTAACTCGCTCGTTATTGGGTATTTAAAGTGGGGTTTCATCGATACAGTCTGGAAAGGAGTGAGTCCTCTATCATTTTCAGAGAGTATATCTCTTTGTGATGAATTAATGGATTGGCAGATTCCTGAAACATCACTCGGGTTGGTATCATCCGGGCCTATGTGCAAAATTTTAATTTTACATTTTACATTTTATATTATGGGCATACTGAGAAAAACTGCAGAGTGCTCAAACAAGTCTTACTTGTGCTAAAAAAATAGTTTGTTAAAACTTATCAAAAATAAGATTTTCTTGTGCCAAACATGCGAAGCGTGCACCGAGATTGAAATTTTTGGGGCCAAAATAAATTATGTATGTTTATAAAATTTGTATTCTCCGTGCAAGCAAGAAATTCAATTTTTAGCACTACTTCTTCGTTATTCAATGCTCCAATACGTATTTCGCTCTCCTGATATGTTTTTTTTCCACCAAATAGGAGATAGTAGTTTTTCGGTTCGGCTCTTAAATAGTCACAGACCAGAAATTAATATTTAAATTAACCCTAGATTGGTCACCTTACGAGGGATGCGCTGGAAGATGTATTTTCATTATTTAATATCTATTAAATGGCTGAGTTCAAAATTCTGAAAGAAATAACTTTTAGAGTTGAAAGAAGCGAAAAAATTTAGTAATTTTTTTTTCAACAATTTTTCGCACTGATGAAAAAATTTAGTAGAAAATCCTACGTAATTCGTTAAACAATTCTATTAGATTTCTATTGAATTTCCTACAAGTTTTTGGCCGTTTCTATTAAAATGTTGAATAGAACATATTTTGTAGCAAAACTCAATAGAATTATAGTTTTCCATGCAACTTCTTTTATTGAGATATTTTCTATCAGGGTATCCCGCAAACTACTACTTTTCCTTGAAGGGTATTGAAGAGGGTGCTTTTTGAAGTGTAAAGTTCCTCCTCCATTTTTGGATCAGACCATTCTAGAATTTTTAATTTTTTAAAATAATTTTGGCGGACTATGTTTTTTATAGTCCGTTACTACTTATTTCAGGGCCGCAACAAAACTTTTAGGAAATAGTTAAATTTTTGTTTTCTCCATTTTTGTTACTTTTTTGGCGTAGGTCATTGTCCCACATTCCCCCTCGGCCCCTCGCGGCCCAATTCCTTTCAGAGAAAATAAGTAAAGAGAATATTAAATTAAAATATTAAATTTTTTTTTTTTGAGGGGGAGGGGAGTCCAAATACCATTCGTCAGGCCTGTCATTTACCAATCCAATTAATGTTAAACCCACTTCCCTTCTCTCCTCCGCGCATAATTACTCGAAAATTCTCAAACATTCTTGAAAAATCTTGGAAAAATTGTCATTTCGGAAATTTACAATGATGGCAACAGAGATTTTTTTGGAATATAGCATCAGCAGTGCCACTCCATGATTTGGTATACTTTTGCAATTCCTCGGCGTATGCGTCTGATGTCAGTAACCTGAAAACAACTAAATCCCCATCAATTCCTCAAACGGAAAGGAAAAATCGATGTTTACAGATGTAAAATTACGTAATCGCAAATTACTCTGAGATAGATCATTCGCATCCCCAGCTCATGATTTGTTGTGATTTAGGAATTCCTTGGCGCATGCGCTTGGAGTCAATGGCACAGATAGCCCCAAATTTTCCAAAAACGATGGAAAAATGAATATTACTGGGACTAAAAATGACGCCACCGAAGAACACTCTAGAATATATTATCTACACAACCAACCCATAATTCGGTATAATTTTTGAAAACCTCGGCGCATGCGCCTGATATCAGTGGTCTTGTGAAACCAAAAAATTCCTCCAGGAAAATAGAAAAACAGATATTCCAGGAGATCACATTCAGTCATCTCAAATTCGCTTGAGACACATCGTCCACACACTTAGCCAATGATTTTGTTTAATTTCGGGATTCCGCCACAACTTATTCGCCCAATGGCGTCCATTTACCTGCAGTCAAATCAGAAATTCATCATTAAATTTCTGGAAATTGAAGGAAAGCGCGTGAATGACCGACATGTGAGCTTCCGGAATTCCTCTCGAGTTTCCCAGAGCTTCTTCATATCATTAGGGATGTGTGATTGCAAGGATTATGGCCAAGCGGCCAGGCTTAGTCACCCAATGGCATGAGTTCTCGTGCAGTCAAATCAGAAATTCATCATTAAATTTCTGCAAAATAAAGAAAAGCGCGTGAATGACCGACATGAGAGCTTCCGGAATTCCTCTCGCGTTTCCCAGAGCTTCTTCATATCATTAGGGATGTGTGATTGCAAGGATTATGGCCAAGCGGCCAGGCTTAGTCACCCAATGGCATGAGTTCTCGTGCAGTCAAATCAGAAATTCATCATTAAATTTCTGCAAAATAAAGAAAAGCGCGTGAATGACCGACATGAGAGCTTCCGGAATTCCTTTCGCGTTTCCCAGAGCTTCTTCATATCACTAGAGATGTGTGATTGCAGGGATTAAACTTGCCCAGACTTATTCACCCAACGGAATGAGTTCTCGTGCAGTCGAAACATAAATTCATCACGAGAATTCTAGAAAATAAAGGAAAACGCGTGAATGATCGACATGAAAGCATCCGAAAGTCCTCTCGCGTTTCCCAGAGCTTCTTCATATCACTAGAGATGTGTGATTGCAGGGATTAAACTTGCCCAGACTTATTCACCCAACGGAATGAGTTCTCGTGCAGTCGAAACATAAATTCATCACGAGAATTCTAGAAAATAAAGGAAAACGCGTGAATGATCGACATGAAAGCATCCGAAAGTCCTCTCGCGTTTCCCAGAGCTTCTCCATATCACTAGAAATGTGTGATTACAGGGATTAAACTTGGCCAGACTTGTTCACCCAATTGCATAAGTTCTCGTCAAATCAAAAATTAATCACGAAAATTCTAGACAATAAAGAAAAGCGCGTAAATCACCGACATGTAAGCTTCCGAAATGCCTCTCGCGTGTTCCAGGGCTTCGTCATATCCCCAGGGATATGTGATTGCTAGGATTAAACTTGGCCAGACTTATTCACCTAATAGCATGAATTCTCGTGCAGTCAAATCAGTAATTCATGATTAAATTTCTGGAAAATCAAGACAAACGCATGAATGACCGACATGAAAGCTTCCGAATTTCCTCTCGCATTTCCCAGACCTTCCTCATATCCCTAGAGATATGTAATTGTAAGGATTAAACTTGGTAAGACCTATTCACCTAATGGCATGAATTCTCGTGCAGTCAAATCAGTAATTCATGATTAAATTTCTGGAAAATCAAGACAAACGCATGAATGACCGACATGGAAGCTTCCGAAATTCCTCTCGCATTTCCCAGACCTTCCTCATATCCCTAGAGATATGTAATTGTAAGGATTAAACTTGGTAAGACCTATTCACCTAATGGCATGAATTCTCGTGCAGTCAAATCAGTAATTCATGATTAAATTTCTGGAAAATCAAGAAAAACGCATGAATGACCGACATGAAAGCTTCCAAATTTCCTCTCGCGTTTCTCAGAGCTTCGTCATATTCCTAGGGATATGTAATTGCAAGAACTAAACTTGGCCAGACTTACACACCCAATGGCATGAGTTTACGTGCAGTCAAATCAGAAATTCATGACTAAATTTCTGGAAAATCAAGAAGAACGCATGAATGACCGACATGAAAGCTTCCGAATTTCCTCTCGCGTTTCCCAGAGCTTCGTCATATTCCTAGGGATATGTCATTGCAAGGATGGAACTTGGCCAGACTTATACACCCACGGCATGAGTTTGCGTGCAGTCAAATCAGAAATTCATGATTAAATTTCTGGAAAATCAGGAAAAACGCATGAATGACCGAGATGAAAGCGTCCGAAATTCCTCTCGCATTTCCCAGAGCTTCCTCATATTCCTAGGGATATGTAATTGTAAGGATTAAACTTGGTAAGACCTATTCACGTAATGGCATGAATTCTCGTGCAGTCAAATCAGAAATTGATCATTAATTTTCTGGAAAATCAAGAAAAAAGCGGAAATGACCGACATGAAAGCTTCCGAAATTCCTCTCGCATTTCCCAGAGCTTCCTCATATCCCTAGGGATATGTAATTGTAAGGATTAAACTTGGTAAGACCTATTCACCTAATGGCATAAATTCTCGTGCAGTCAAAACATAAATTAATCATTAAATTTCTAGAAAATGAAGAAAAATCCGGGAATGACCCACATGAGAGCTTCCGAAAACCCTCTCGCGTTTCCCAAGGCTTCCTCACATCACTAGGGATATATGATTGCAAGCATTAAACACTCCACGGTTTGGTGTCAGTGGCCTTGAAACCAAAATTTTTTTCAAACACAGAAAAATCGTTCATTTGTGTATTTAAGCTAACGTCATCACAAATCGCTCTGAAATGCATCGTCCACATCCCCTCCCCATGATTTGTCGTGATTGAAGAATTCCTCGGCGCATGCGCCTAAAGTCAGTTGCCATAATAGCTCAAAATTCCCCAAATAATGATATTTCGAGTACTAAAAATGACGTTATCCCAACGTTTGATTTTTGGTGGCCCTGAAAAGGGCCGATTGTAAAATTCCTTTATGTTGGCAGTTGCTGGAAGTGTCCTCCTCCAGCCGCCACACAAGCATGAATCCTCCTGAGGACTCCCATCCTCACAAGCCGAAGCTTCTCAGGATCCACGTTGGTCACGGCTGCATGCAGTCGTGCCACCAAGTCCTCCGCAGTCTCTGGCTCTGTCTTGTAGACTTGTTCCTTCAGGTAGCCCCAAAGGAAGAAGTCTAGCGGCGTCAAATCAGGTGATCTAATAAGAATGAAACGTTTAACTTCTAGTACGCGATATGTTTCTCGACTAGTCTTACCGTGCTGGCCAGCGGAGCGAACCAAAGCAACCTAACGAACGCCCAGGAAACTGCAGATTCAGATAGGCACTGACTTGTCGAGCAGAGTGGGGTGGTGCTCCATCCTGCTGAAACCACTGAGGTCTACTTGCGATCGGTATATCGTCCAGCATTTCCGTGAGCCTCTCCGTAAGGAATGTGTAGTACCTTCCACCCTGAAAGGAATAAAAATGGAGAATAAGAGGATTTTGCCGATCGTGTGTCGTATTCGTGTAGGTGTGTGTATAATAATCACCCGCATTCATACAATCCGGGAGTTGATAAATAAATGCCCGATCACCCTCTATTCCTCCCCACACGTTCACTTTCCACCGTGTCTGAAAACTTTTCTCCCTCACCAAGTGGGGATTTTCAACCCCATAATTGTGCAAATTATGCTGATTGAAAATCCCCTCTCTGGTGAACAGACTCTCATCTGTCCACAGGATTTGGGACAAAAAGTTTTCATTCCGGTAATACAAAGCCAGAAACTCTTGAGAGTAATGCAAACGCTGAGCTGCATCTCCTGGCTCGAGTTTCTGGACTTTTGTGTAGTGAAACCGGTGGAGAGAATTGTCCCGCAGAATGCGAGAGACCGTCGACTTCGGACAGCCGGTTGCTCTCTCGAGCTCCCGACAGCTCACCATCGGGTCATCCTCCACGCGCTCCAAGACCTCCTCCTCGACGTCAAGATGACGTTGAGGTCTCCCTCCGCCACCTTGTGGCAACACGTGGTTCTCTCACATCCGAGCATCCACTGCCTGAAATACGTGCGGGGACGGATGTTGTCGATTGGGCCATTTACGACGGTCCCTCCTCGCTGCCTCTGCTCCATTGCACTCGCATTCACCATACATGAGATGCATGTCGACGTATTCGTTCACTGTATAATCCTCCATATTTCACTTTACGTCTAACTCCAGCGAGAAATCAAACACAACCGGCGCGTCACCCTCCCGAAAACACAATATTCACCTCTCATTTCCTTTATTGATCATTGAAGCAATCACCAAATATTTCCAAGAACTCCTCGTGTTGACATAACAAGAGAGCACGAGACGATGTAAATAAAATGAATAATACTGCGATATCTTTATTTATTTTAGTTACATCGTCTCGTGCTCTCTTGCTATGTCAACACGATGAGTTCTTGGAAATATTTGGTGATTGCTTCAATGATAAATAAAGGAAATGAGAGGTGAATATTGTGTTTTGGGGAGGGCGCNTAAAATTCCTTTATGTTGGCAGTTGCTGGAAGTGTCCTCCTCCAGCCGCTACACAAGCACGAATCCTCCTGAGGACTCCCATCCTCACAAGCCGAAGCTTCTCAGGATCCACGTTGGTCACGGCTGCATGCAGTCGTGCCACCAAGTCCTCCGCAGTCTCTGGCTCTGTCTTGTAGACTTGTTCCTTCAGGTAGCCCCAAANCTATTCCTCCCCACACGTTCACTTTCCACCGTGTCTGAAAACTTTTCTCCCTCACCAAGTGGGGATTTTCAACCCCATAATTGTGCAAATTATGCTGATTGAAAATCCCCTCTCTGGTGAACAGACTCTCATCTGTCCACAGGATTTGGGACAAAATTTTTCATTCCGGTAATACAAAGCCAGAAACTCTTGACAGTAATGCAAACGCTGAGCTGCATCTCCTCGCTCGAGTTTCTGGACTTTTGTGTAGTTAAACGGGTGGAGAGAATTGTCCCGCAGAATGCGAGAGACCGTCGATTTCGGACAGCCGGTTGCTCTCTCGAGCTCCCGACAGCTCACCATCGGGTCATCCTCCACGCGCTCCAAGACCTCCTCCTCGACGTCAAGATGACGTTGAGGTCTCCCTCCGCCACCTTGTGGCAACACGTGGTTCTCTCGCATCCGAGCATTCACTACCTGAAACACGTGCGGGGACGGATGTTGTCGATTGGGCCATTTACGACGGTACCTCCTCGCTGCCTCTGCTCCATTGCACTCGCATTCACCATACATGAGATACATGTCGACGTGTTCGTTCACTGTATAATCCTCCATATTTCACTTTACGTCTAACGCCGGCGAGGAATCAAACACAATTGACGCGCCCTGCCCAAAACACAATATTCACCTCTCATTTCCTTTATTTATCATTGAAGCAATCACCAAATATTTCCAAGAACTCCTCGTGTTGACATAACAAGAGAGCGAGAGACGATGTAAATAAAATGAATAAAACTGCGATATCTTTATTTAATGTATTTACATCGTCTCGTGCTCTCTTGTTATGTCAACACGAGGAGTTCTTGGAAATATTTGGTGATTGCTTCAATGATAAATAAAGGAAATGAGAGGTGAATATTGTGTTTTGGGCAGGGCGCGTCAATTGTGTTTGATTCCTCGCCGGCGTTAGACGTAAAGTGAAATATGGAGGATTATACAGTGAACGAACACGTCGACATGTATCTCATGTATGGTGAATGCGAGTGCAATGGAGCAGAGGCAGCGAGGAGGTACCGTCGTAAATGGCCCAATCGAGAACATCCATCCCCACACGTGTTTCAGGCAGTGGATGCTCGGATGCGAGAGAACCACGTGTTGCCACAAGGTTGCGGAGGGAGACCTCAACGTCATCTTGACGTCGAGGAGGAGGTCTTGGAGCGCGTGGAGAATGACCCGATGGTGAGGTGTCGGGAGCTCGAGAGAGCAACCGGCTGTCCAAGTCGACGGTCTCTCGCATTCTGCGGGACAATTCTCTCCATGCGTTTCACTACACAAAAGTCCAGAAACTCGAGCCAGGAGATGCAGCTCAACGTTTGCATTACTGGCAAGAGTTTCTGGCTTTGTATTACCGGAATGAAAACTTTTTGTCCCAAATCCTGTGGACAGATCAGAGTCTGTTCACCAGAGAGGGGATTTTCAATCAGCATAATTTGCACAATTATGGGGTTGAAAATCCCCACTTGGTGAGAGAGAAAAGTTTTCAGACACGGTGGAAAGTGACCGTGTGGGGAGGAATAGTGGGTGATCGGGCATTCATTTATCAACTCCCGGATTGTATGGATGTGAGTTATTATACACACACCTACACGAATACGACACGCGATCGGCAAAATCCTCTTATTCTCCATTTTTATTCCTTTCAGGGTGGAAGGTACTACACATTCCTTACGGAGAGGCTCACGGAAATGCTGGACGATATACCGATCGCAAGTAGACCTCAGTGGTTTCAGCAGGATGGAGCACCACCCCACTCTGCTCGACAAGTCAGTGCCTATCCGAATCTGCAGTTTCCTGGGCGTTTGTTAGGTCACTTTGGTCCGCTCCGCTGGCCAGCACANTCAGTGCCTATCTGAATCTGCAGTTTCCTGGGCGTTGGTTCGGTCGCTTTGGTCCGCTCCGCTGGCCAGCACGGTAAGACTAGTCGAGAAACATATCGCGTACTAGAAGTTAAACGTTTCATTCTTATTAGATCACCTGATTTGACGCCGCTAGACTTCTTCCTTTGGGGCTACCTGAAGGAACAAGTCTACAAGACAGAGCCAGAGACTGCGGAGGACTTGGTGGCACGACTGAATGCAGCCGTGACCAACGTGGATCCTGAGAAGCTTCGGCTTATGAGGATGGGTGTCCTCAGGAGGATTCATGCTTGTGTGGCANATCACCTGATTTGACGCCGCTAGACTTCTTCCTTTGGGGCTACCTGAAGGAACAAGTCTACAAGACAGAGCCAGAGACTGCGGAGGACTTGGTGGCACGACTGCATGCAGCCGTGACTAACGTGGATCCTGAGATGTTTCGGCTTGTGAGGATGGGAGTCCTCAGGAGGATTCATGCTTGTGTGGCGGCTGGAGGAGGACACTTCCAGCAACTGCCAACATAAAGGAATTTTACAATTGGCCCTTTTCAGGGCCACCAAAAATCAAACGTTGGGATAACGTCATTTTTAGTACTCGAAATATCATTATTTGGGGAATTTTGAGCTATTATGGCAACTGACTTTAGGTGCATGCACCGAGGAATTCTTCAATCACGACAAATCATGGGGAGGGGATGTGGA
>NW_021681354.1:42152-44889 GCF_001412515.2 Diachasma alloeum
ATTATTTGGGGAATTTTGAGCTATTATGGCCACTGAATTTAGGCGCATGCGCCGAGGAATTCTTCAATCACGACAAATCATGGGGAGGGGATGTGGATGATGTATTTTAGAGCGATTTGTGATGACGTTAGCTTAAATACACAAATGAACGATTTTTCTATTGTGTTTGAAAAAAATTTTGGTTTCAAGGCCACTGACACCAAACTGTGGAGAGTTTAATGCTTGCAATCACATATCCCTTGTGATATAAGGAAGCCCTGAGAAACGCGAGAGGTTTTTCGGAAGCTCTCATGTCCGTCATTCCCGCGTTTTTCTTAATTTTCTAGAAATTTAATGATTAATTTATGTTTTGACTGCACGTGAACTCNCAACTGACTTTAGGCGCATGCGCCGAGGAATTCTTCAATCACGACAAATCATGGGGAGGGGATGTGGACGATGCATTTCAGAGCGATTTGTGATGACGTTAGCTTAAATACACAAATGAACGATTTTTCTATTGTTTGAAAAAAATTTTGGTTTCAAGGCCACTGACACCAAACCGTGGAGAGTTTAATGCTTGCAATCACATGTCCCTAGTGATATGAGGAAGCCCTGGGAAACGCGAGAGGGTTTTCGGAAGCTCTCATGTCGGTCATTCCCGCGTTTTTCTTAATTTTCTAGAAATTTAATGATTAATTTATGTTTTGACTGCACGTGAACTCATGCCAATGGGTGGATAAGGATGGCCGAGTTTAATCCCTGTAATCACATATCCCTAGGGATATGACGAAGCTCTGGGAAAGGCGAGAAGAATTTCGGAAGCTTTCATATCGGTCATTTCCGCTTTTTTCTTGATTTTCCAGAAAATTAATGATGAATTTCTGATTTGACTGCACGAGAATTCATGCCATTACGTGAATAGGTCTTACCAAATTTAATCCTTACTATTACATATCTAGGGATATGAGGAAGCTCTGGAAAATGCGAGAGGAATTTCGGAAGCTTTCATGTCGGTCATTCATGCGTTTTTCTTGATTTTCCAGAAATTTAATCATGAATTGCTCATTTGACTGCACGTAAACGCATGCCATTGGGTGTATAAGTCTTGCCAAGTTTAATCCTTGCAATTACATATCCCTAGGAATATGACGAAGCTCTGGGAAACGCGAGAGGAAATTCGGAAGCTTTCATTTCGGTCATTCATGCGTTTTTCTTAATTTTCCAGAAATTTAATCATGAATTTCAGATTTGACTGCACGTAAACTCATGCCATTGGGTGTATAAGTCTGGCCAAGTTTAGTCCTTGCAATTACATATCCCTAGGAATATGACGAAGCTCTGGGAAACGCGAGAGGAAATTTGGAAGCTTTCATGTCGATCATTCATGCGTTTTTCTTGATTTTCCAGAAATTTAATCATGAATTACTGATTTGACTGCACGAGAATTCATGCCATTAGGTGAATAGGTCTTACCAAGTTTAATCCTAGCAATCACATATCCCTGGGCATATGACGAAGCCCTGGGAAACGCGAGAGGCATTTCGGAAGCTTACATGTCGGTGATTTACGCGCTTTTCTTTATTTTCTAGAATTTTCGTGATTAATTTTTGATTTGACGAGAACTTATGCAATTGGGTGAATAAGTCTGGCCAAGTTTAATCGATGTAATCACACATCCCTAGTGATATGGAGAAGCTCTGGGAAACGCGAGAGGACTTTCGGACGAGTTCATGTCGGTCATTCACGCGTTTTCCTTTATTTTCTAGAAGTCTCGTGGTGAATTTATGTTTCGACTGCACGAGAACTCATGCCATTGGGTGAATAAGTCTGGGCAAGTTTAATCCCTTGCAATCACACATCCCTAGTGATATGAAGAAGCTCTAGAAAACGCGAGGAATCCCGGAAGCTCTCGTGTCGGTCATTCACGCGCTTTCCTTTATTTTACAGAAATTTAATGATGAATTTCTGATTTGACTGCACGCAAACGGACGCCATTGGGCGAATAAGTTGTGGCGGAATTCCGAAATTAAACAAAACATTGGCTAGGTGTGCGGACGATGTATCTCAAGCGAATTTGAGATGACTTAATGTGATCTCCTGGAATATCTGTTTTTCCATTGTCCTGGAGGAATTTTTTGGTTTCACAAGGCCACTGACATCAGGCGCATGCGCCGAGGTTCTCCGAAATCATACCGAATTATGGGTTGGTTGTGTAGATGATATATTCTAGAGTGTTCTTCGGTGGCGTCATTTTTAGTCCAAGTAATATTCATTTTTCAATCGTTTTTGGAAAATTTAGGGCTATCTGTGCCATTGACTCCAAGCGCATGCGCCAAGGAATTCCTAAATCACAACAAATCATGGGCTGGGGATGCGAATGATTTATCTCAGAGTAATTTGCGATTACGTAATTTTGCATCTGTAAAATATCGATTTTTCCTTTCGGTTTGAGGAATTGATGGGGATTTAGTTGTTTTTAGGTCACTGACATCAGACGCATGCGCCGAGGAATTGCAAAAGCATACCAAATCATGGAGTGGCACTGCTGATGCTATATTCCAAAAAAATCTCTGTTGCCATCATTGTAAATGTCCGAAATGACAATTTTTCCAAGATTTTTCAAGAATGTTTGAGAATTTTCGAGTAATTGTACGCGGAGGAGAGAAGGGAATTGGGTTTAACATTAATTGGATTGGTAAATGACAGGCCTGACGAATGGTATTTGGACTCCCCTCCCCCTAAAAAAAAAAAATTT
>NW_021681354.1:45752-48489 GCF_001412515.2 Diachasma alloeum
ATTTTCACTAAATGAGGGGAGGGGGTTGAGGAACAAGCCTGAGCCCAAATCCCGTCTCCAAAAGGGGAATGGGATTTTCTTTCTCCATTTTGTGCTGTCAATTCGCATGGATTTGGGAAAATTGGGCACTTCGAGGGGGTAAAAGTCACCCCCGTTTGAACCGGGGATTCGCAATCTTCACTAAATGAGGGGAGGGGGTTGAGGACCAAGCCTGAGTCCAAATCCTGTCTTCAAAAGGTGAATGGGATTTCCTTTCTCCATTTTTTGCGTTGAGTTCCCATGGCTTTGGGGAAATTAGGTATTTTGAGGGGGTGAACGCCACCCTGGTTCAAATCGGGGCAATTGATATTTTCAGTAAATGAGGGGAGGGGGTCGAGAAACAAGTCTGAGCTCAATTCCTGTCTCCAAAAGGGAAACGAGATTTTCTTTTTCAATTTTTTGCTCTCAATTCGAATGGATTTGGGAAAATTAGGCATTTTGAGGGTGTAAAAGCCAACCCCGTTCGAATCGGGGAAGTTGATATTTTCACTGACTGAGGGAAGAGGGTTGAGGAACAATTCTGAGTCCAAATCCTGTTTGCAAAAAGGGATTAAGAGTTTCTTTTCCCATTTTTTGCTCTCGGTTTGCATGGAATTGGGAAAATTGGGCACTTCAAGGGGGTAAAAGCCCCCCTTTTAATCGGGGAAGTTGATATTTTCACTAAATGAGGGGAGGGGGCTGAGGAACAAGTCTGAGCCTAAATCCCGTCTCCAATACAAAATTGAGAGTTTCTTTTTCCGTTTTTTGCTCTCAGCTCGCATGGATTTGGGGAAATTGGGCACTTTGAGGGGGTAAAAGCCACCCTGGTTCGAATGGGGGAAGTTGATATTTTCAGTAAATGAGGGGAGGGGGTTGAGGAATTAGTCTGAGTCCAAATCCTGTCCCCAAAAGGGAAATGGGATTTTCTTTTTCAATTTTTTGCTCTGAGTTCGAATGGATTTGGAAAAATTGGCCACTTTGAGGGGGTAAAAGCCACCCTGGTTCGAATCGGAGAAGTTGATGTTTTCACTGAATGAGGGGAGGGGGGTGAGGAACAAGTCTGAGCCGTAATCTTGTCTCGAGAGGGGGATTGAGAGTTTCATTTCTTATTTTTTGCTCTCGGTTCGTATGGATTTTGGGAAATTAGGCACTTCGTGGGGGTAAAAGCCACCGTTTCGAATCGGGGAAGTTGATATTTCCACTAAATGAGGGGAGTGGGTTGAGGAACAAGTCTGAGTCAAAAATATGTCTCCAAAAGGAAATTGAGAGTTTTTTTTTTATTTTTTGCTCTCAGTTCGCATGGATGTTGGGAAAATTAGGGACTTTGAGGGGGTGAAAGCCAACCCCACACGTATCTGGGAGGTAGAAATTTCTACACCGTGAGCGGAGGGGTTCGAAAGATGAGTTTGAGCCCAAATCATGTGCCCAAAAGGGGGGGGGGGGGGAGTATTGAGAAAAAATATTTTTTGCTCTCACTTCAGACTTTGAGGTCACCCGACATGGCACTACGTGCATTCGAGCATCCACACTCTTGTGGAACACACCTGATTTAGGATGTCGTCGATTGGTGCATCTGTCGCAGTATCTATGTTGCATTTAACCATAAATAAGATATGAATGTGTCCATTAAACCTCCAATTCTCCATTCTTCATATCACGCAAAATTCCGATGAATATCGAACATAAATAACGTTCCCACATAAAATGGAAATATTTACCGATTATTTTTTTCATTCTCAGTGAAATAACCTTCGGAAATCTCGAATGTTGACAGTCAAGGGAAATAAGAGACGATGGGAATAAAACGAAAAAGCAAAAAAAAATACTGTGTTATTGTGTATTTTTATCCTCTCTTGTCCTTTGTTTATGTCAACACTGGAGTTCTTGGAAGTTTCTTCAGTGATAAATATCGAAAATGAGAGGTAAATTTTGTGTTTTGGGGACGGAGAGGGAGTGGTGTCCATCATTCGTGTTTGATTTTTCACCGGAGTCAGACGTGAAGTGATAGTTATGGTGAATTACACAGCGAACGAGTACACGGATATGCACCGTATTTATGGTGCATGCCTGTGTAACGGAGCAGAGTCCGCGCGGAGGTACCGTATTAAATACCTCAATCGACGACACCCGACTCCACAAGTGTTCCAGGATGTGGATGCTCGCATGCGGGAGAACATGGTTCTGCCACAAGGTCACGGTGGGGGAAGACAATCTCGGTTCGACGTCGAGGAAGAAGTTTTGGCGTGCGTCGAGAAAGACCCGACGACGAGCTGTCGGAAGATTGCAGCTCAAATCGACTGCCCGAAGACAACCGTGAACCGCATCTTGCGAGAAAATTCTCTCCACCCGTTTCACTACACGAGAGTGCAGAAACTCGAGCCAGGAGATTCAGAGCAGCGTCTGCGCTACTGTCAAGAGTTTCTGGCTTTGTATTACCGACATGAAAACTTTTTGGCNTTTCAGTTCGGATTTGTACTCCTCTTAGGGTAAACAATACCTAGCATTCGTCAGCCGGACGCTTCCGGAAATGCTGGAGGAAGACCTCTCTGGTTCCAGCAGGATGGAGAACCACCTCACTGTTTTCGGGAAGTCACTGCCTACTTGAATGAGCAGTTTCCTGGCCGTTGGTTCGGTCGCTATGGCCCGCTCCACTGGCCTGCACGGTAAGACTACTCGAAAAAAAAAATTGTACCGGAAACTAATGGATTTCAATCCTTAT
>NW_021681354.1:48511-49915 GCF_001412515.2 Diachasma alloeum
TTTCAGTTCGGATTTGTGCTCCTCTTAGGGTAAACAATACCTAGCATTCGTCAGCCGGACGCTTCCGGAAATGCTGGAGGATGTACCTCTTGCAGGTAGACCTCTCTGGTTCCAGCAGGATGGAGCACCACCTCACTGTTCTCGGGAAGTCACTGCCTACTTGAATGAGCAGTTTCCTGGCCGTTGGTTCGGTCGCTATGGCCCGCTCCACTGGCCTGCACGGTAAGACTACTCGAAAAAAAAAATTGTACCGGAAACTAATGGATTTCAATCCTTATAAGATCTTCTGATTTGACGCCGCTAGACTTTTTCCTTTGGGGTTTTCTAAAGGATCAAGTCTACGAGTCAGAGCCAGAGAGCGAGGAGGACTTGGTAGCGCAACTACATGCAGCTGCAACCAACGTGGATGCTGAGACGCTCCAGCATGTCAAGCTGGAAGTCCTCANGCTCCAGCATGTCAAGCTGGAAGTCCTCAGGAGGATTCATGCCTGCGTGGCTGCTGGAGGAGGCCATTTCCAGCAACTGCCAGCATGAAAATTTATCAAAATCGGCCCTTTTCAGGGCCACCAAAAATTTAACGTGGCGCGACAATTTTTCATAAGGCAAGCGGACGTAGGGAAGTCTTCCGGTCGGTCGATGGATCGGGTGATTCATTTATGCCCTCGAAGTGCCTAATTTTCCCAAATCATGCGAACTGAGAGCAAGAAATGCAGAAAGAAAATCTCAATTTCCTTTTGGAGACATGATTTGGGCTCGACTCGTCCCCCAGCCCCCGCCCCTCATTTAGTGAAAATATCAACTCCCCGATTCGAACGGGGGTGGCTTTTACCCTCTAGAAGTGCCTAATTTCCCCAAATCCATGCGAACTCAAAGCAAAAAATGGAAAAAAAAAATCCCATTCCCCTTTTGGAGACGGGATTTGGGCTCAGGCTTGTTCCTCAACCCCCTCCCCTCATTTAGTGAAAATGTCAACTCCCCGATTCGAACGGGGTTGGCTTTTACCCCCTAGAAGTGCCTAATTTCCCCAAATCCATGCGAACTAAAAGCAAAAAATGGAAAAAGAAAATCCCATTCCCCTTTTGGAGACGGGATTTGGGCTCAGGCTTGTTCCTCAACCTCCTCCCCTCATTTTCTGAAAATTTCAACTCCCCGATTTGAACGGGGTTGGCTTTTACCCCCTAGAAGTGCCTAATTTCCCCAAATCCATGCGAACTAAAAGCAAAAAATGGAAAAAGAAAATCCCATTCCCCTTTTGGAGACGGGATTTGGGCTCAGGCTTGTTCCTCAGCCCCCTCCCCTCATTTACTGAAAATATCAACTTTCCCGATTCGAAAAACGGTGGCTTTTACGCCCTCGAAGTGCTTAATTTCTCCAAATCCATGCGAACCGAGAGCAAAAAATGGG
>NW_021681354.1:50121-50914 GCF_001412515.2 Diachasma alloeum
CTCAACCCTCTCCCCTTATTCAGTGAAAATATCAACTTCCCCGATTCGAACGGGGGTGGCTTTTACCCCCTAGAAGTGCTTAATTTCCCCAAATCCATGGGAACTCAAAGAAAAAATGGAAAAAGAACATCCCATTCCCCTTTTGGAGACGGGGATTGGGCTCAGGCTTGTTCCTCAACCCCCTGCCCTCATTTAGTGAAAATGTCAACTCCCCGATTCGAACGGGGTTGGCTTTTACCCCCTAGAAGTGCCTAATTTCCCCAAATCCATGCGAACTCAAAGCAAAAAATGGAAAAAGAAAATCCCATTCCCCTTTTGGAGACCGGATATGGGCTCAGGCTTGGTCCTCAACCCCTTCCCTTCATTCAGTGAAGATTTCGAATCCCCGTTTCAAACGGGGGTGGCTTTTACCCCCTCGAAGTGCCCAATTTTCCCAAATCCATGCGAATTGAGAGCACAAAATGGAGAAAGAAAATCCCATTCCCATCTTGGAGACAGGATTTGGGCTCAGCCTTGTTCCTCACCACCTACCCTCAAGAAAGAAAAAAAAAAATTTTGTCAATTTAAAAAATAAACTTCGCCACTGAAGTCAGTAGAAAAACGCCGAAATAAAAAAAGGTCAGACCAAAAAAAATAAGCTCAGATCCAAAAACGCAAGAGGAACTTTCCACTTCAAAAAGCTCCCTCTTCAATACCCTTTTAGGAAAAGGAGCGGTTGCGGGACACCCTGTATACAGGGTGTTCCAGAAGTACATGTACATCGGAACACCCTAGGATCAGGGGGTGATTCTGA
>NW_021681355.1:0-9733 GCF_001412515.2 Diachasma alloeum
CTTGCTGTCGTCGGATGAAGTACTTCTTCATGAGGAGGGTGAAAAATACGGATGCTGTGCGCTTGAACTTGGCGTGTTATATAATTCTTCCCCCCACTTCTTCATAGTTTTCTCAATAGAATCAGGAGAGGGGGTTGCTTTAAAAAAGTGACAGTTTTTCTCAACCTTGCATGTCATCTGAACATTTCCTGGAATTACCGTTAATCTCTGCTGTGATGACTCATTCTTCTTATCTCAGGAATGTCACACTTTCTCTTTTCAGGTATAAAAAAATGATTTATGACCTTTTGCCCTTAACCCTTGCTGTGATGCCTCATTCTTCTTATCTCAGGAATGTCACACTTTCTCTTTTCAGGTATAAAAAAATGATTTATGACCTTTTGCCCTTAACCCTTGCTGTGATGCCTCATTCTTCTTATCTCAGGAATGTCACACTTTCTCTTTTCAGGTATAAAAAAATGATTTATGACCTTTTGCACTTGACCCTTGCGATGATGGTTCATTCTTATCTCAGGTACAATCTCTAAAATGTTAAAAGGTTTAGGAGTCGCGACTTGCACCGCGAATTAAAGCCGCGGATTAAAAGCGCGAATTAAAACCGTGAATCAAAACCACGAATTAAAACCGCGAATTAAAACCGCGAATTAAAACCGCGAATTAAAGCGCCAATTAAAACCGCGAATTAAAACCGCGAATTAATTAATCCCACCAAAGCGCGAATTAAAACCGTGGATCAAAATCGGGACTGAAAACCGCGAATTAAAATCGGGGCTGAAAACCGTGAATTAAAGCCGTGACTTGATTAATCCCACCACCCACTCGCGGGGGCTTCTTCCATACTTCTTGCACCCAGAATCGACGAAATGTAAAATCCGCGAATTAAAACCGCGAATTAAACCGCGAATTAATTAATCCCACCCCACCACCCACTCGCGGGGCCCTCTTCCACAAGTCTCCAGCGCTCGCCCCAGAAACGTTGATCCAGAACCGGCCCTATACATCTACTGATTTTAATGAATAAAAAACAATTTTTTTCGTTTTTTCATCTACTATTCGAAAAAAATACGCCAGTACTGTGAGGACGAGTGATGACCCTTTTTCAGAGGTTTTAATTTGTCAAATTCCACTGTTACATAGGGGCCAGTCGAAAATCAATTGATTCTCCTTTTTCTTGATAAATAATAATAATCCCCAATTTTTTCGGGACATTTTGAAATGTGATATCGATATAGAGATGAGAAAAAATTATTTTTCGCATAAAAAAATTTTTTTTTTCGACATTAACGGCTATACTTAGTAAAATCACATTGTCAATTCATCACTTATACTCGTATGGTGAATCGTCCACATAAACAATGATATAACTACGTTGGAGGCCTAAAAATAGGAGGAGCATAATTGTTTTAACATTATTTTGAATAATGAACAATGAGTTTGGGGAAGAATGCTATCCAAAACCCATAAATTTTCTCATCAGATCCCTACTCTGTTAGAGAAAAAAATTAAATTGCAGGTTTCCCTGAAAATTCAGTGAAATTCCTGAATTTTAACTACCACAAAGACGAAAATTCCTGAATTTATTCGAAATTGAAATCTTTTCTGAAAACTGAAGTTTCATGATTTTTTCCACCTAAATCGCATTCAGTATTGATGTGCTGCAAATTCATGCACCTAAAAACACAAAAACAAATATGTTTGTAAAAAAACTGGACCAAGAAAAAATTTGTTTGATTCCTACTGGGAAATCGAAGTTTTTCAAAAATACATAGAAATAAAAAAGGAAGCCAAGTTAGGAATTTTGAATAAATGGTGATAGTGCTCATTCAGGTTTCTATAAGAACAAATAGTTCTCAATGGAATAAGTATTCTAAAAAAATTCTCCATGAAATAAAAAATCAGTAGGAGCAGGACCAACGTCTCTTGGCGCGGAGTTTTTCAAGGTATCACGTCTGATATCAATCTATTCCTATCTTGATCCGCGCCAAGAGACGTTGGTCCTGCTCCTACTGATTTTTTATTTCATGAGAATTTTTTTAGAATACTTATTCCATTGAGAACTATTTTCTTATAGAAACCTGAATGTAGCACCACCTTTATTCAAAATTCCTAACTTGGCTTCCTTTTTTATTTCTATGTATTTTTAAAAACTTCGATTTCCCAGTAGGAATCAAACAAATTTTTCTTGGCCCAGTTTTTTTACAAAACATATTGTTTTTGTGTTTTTAGGCAGATTTAATTATTTTTTTCAAAATAAGCAAGGACTCTTTTTACATCCGGTGAAATTTGTTCTTTTCAATTCAATTCAACTGATTCATTTTTCATAAAATAGAACATTTTTTGAATCAACAATTGAAGGGAAATAAACAGTTCTACTCCAGATTTATTCTCTCCACCGAACAATTTTCTGACTTGATTTGGTTCCTCATTCAATTTTTCCTCTGATGATTCCTATATGGTTTGTATTTCGTGGAGAGATCCCGAGTCGTGTTTTTCAACCCCATTCTACCCTCAATACTCCGTTTTTGTCTTCACTCAGACCTTAAAGTCGGATAGAAACTCAAATTTGAGGTTGAAGTGCGTCTAAAATTGTTTTCAACCTCAATCTGAGCCTCAAAACTCTCTCAGAGAAAAAGGTTGCTCCGTTCATGACCTCTTCAGTCGATTTGTCTTCACTTTGGACCTCCAAAGACTCGACAACCGAAGGGGCCGAATGCTTCATTTTTATTCTTGAAAAATAATACGGAAAAAAATATTTCGGAAGTGCATGATTATTATTCTTTTGTTTTTAATTGTAAATGAAAACTTCAGTTTTGACGGCATAAAACTTCCTCTTTTATTTGAAACATTTTCCAATAATTATAAGAAATATTTGAACAGAAAGTAAATCGATACATTCGATTTCATTCACGTTCCTTATTATTGACAGGTATTGCAATATAAAGTTCCCCATCAATTACCATTCGCACACAGACATTTTCTATTTGAGTAATATTGATAGCAAGTAGATTGTCAGTTATGCGGCACTTATTCAAAAAATGTCCTGTGGGTCGAGTGTATTGATTACCTTCAGCAACAAATGAGTCATAAGCTTCGAGTTGTTTTATGACTGCAACATGATGACCCTGGCACTGACAAACAATTTGACGACATTCGCATCTTATAACAATCTTTAAGAAACAATGGACTGAACCTAGTTCCCTTTTCCCATTATCAAGATATTCAATTATGTAAGATTCAGTTTGCAAATCTTTTGGATATAATTCTGCTACATAGAGCTGTTGATCTTTCAACAGCCTCAGGTACTGCCATATAAATGTGAATTGTGCTAAATGAGAATTTTGCAATGCATTGCGAATTCTATCACTCATATCATCCGTCATATTTTTATAATATCCTACACTGTAACAATGAGGAATAATTCTCTCAATTAATTTGACCTGACGTTTTTGATGTAAACAGAAATCTCTGAGTGGGCCTTCTGGAAGACGCTCAATAAATTTTCTCATTTTTATGAACTGAGCGTGGGATTTGACTATTTGTGTATCGAGGTGCCATGTGCCATGGACTAACTTCAGAAATTGGCCATTTAAGTTTTCATATTCAAAGCATGAATGCGCCCATAATGGACCATGAATTTTTACGGAAACTGCTAGATGCAGTAATTGATGTATATTTATTGTACAAAATTCTAGACCGTATTTCAATTCAAACTCTTTCACAAATTTATGCAACATATCATGAGCTATTTCTCTCATTTCTGTGTTGATGAAGTTACCATTTAGCAAAGATATTGATACTACTAATAGGAGATAATGCTCAAAGAAATCTTGTCTCATAACCCCATGAAAAACTGGAATTGAATAATAAAAAAACCATAGTTTTAACTCTGAAGCTTTCCAGTGGGTTAAATCTTGGATGGAACGAGGCATACGATGCACAAATTTCGGTGGTTTAATATTAATCAATCGAGTATTTATGACATCGATAACGTGATATAGAGAGAATGGACGAAAACGGTATTTGACGTCGAATAATAAAGTCAACAATTTTTTAACAACTCCACCTTCGATGCAATGCATTTTATCAATCGCTAATCCCTTCATGAAATCTGGCATGATCTTTGAGAAAGCGTTTGGACCCCTGATCCCCATGACGGGTCTTTCAGGACTAGCGATATTGCCATATTCTACGCAGACTTCTGAAGTTCGCATTTCTGGCTCAGCCTCATATGGGTATACATGCACTGAGCCTTCATTCTCAGTAGGCACATTTTCTCCTTTTGAAAAACAGGCTGGACACCCATAATTCCCATTGAACTGAATGAAATTCAAAAATTCAGCTTTTGCTGGCAGATCACAAGTTCCCATTAGTAGCAGACCTCGTACTGTAATCATTCCATTTTCACTAGGAACAAATATTCGAACACCAGTTGCTATCTGCTTGAATGTATCGCGGAATGAATAAACAAATTCATTGGCATTTGGTTTTTTATCTCCATACTAAAGACCAGCAAGCAAAGTGTTTTCCTTTTTCTTCCTCATGTCAAAGAGGCAGTTCATTGATGGTTAAATATAAAGGCCAAACGCCGACCTTGGATGATTTGAATACAGGTATTCCATCAGTATACCAACTGAAAGAGATATTGTGTGGATTGCTTAAAAATCCGTTGTTCATCCACTCTTCGTATAACGATCCATCATAGATATCCGAAATCCCGTCAGGTGCATTCCTCTGTCTTCTCAATCTCCATTGTAAACAATCATAAAAATTATCTCTTTTGTACATTTCTTCCAGTTGATTGAGAAAGGGCATCTCAACAAAATAGGCGATTTTTTTCTTTGGGCAAGATGGACACACATCATTTGCAGAAGTTAATGGTCTCAAGCACGTTGCACAATAATGATGCTTTTTCATTTCATTTTCATTTAATGAAAAATACTTTTGGAATTTGGTTAAGCTATTTTTCTTCAGATTCTGTTGCAGACAATGTAGATTTATAACAGTCATGATATCAGCCAAACAGAGATAATTGAGGTTATGGCGAAGAAGTAATGTCAAGATGAGCAACATACTCTCCCCCACATTCAAAGGAGCTCCACGATACAATGGTCGTTGATCATAAAAGTCCTCATCGTCATCATTTTCACGCTGCCTCCTACGAAACTCCTCTTCATTTTCTCTACATCCGCGATTCTCCTGCTCGTTTTCTTCATCTTCCTGCTCTGACCATTCATTCTGTTCATTCAATTCGTATTCTGCATCCCAATATTCACATTCATCCTCCGAAGATTCATTTTCCTCCAATTCTCTGCCTGGTAGTTCTGGCGGGCTTGCTTGGTCTTCGCCTAAGACGTCGTACTCCATTTGTAGGTTGTGTCGACATTCTGCATGACTTTGGCCTTCCAAAGTTCCCTCATCGATTTCAGCGTTAGGTCTAGTGATGAAAAAACATCATGAATTCAGAGGAAATCGAGTATTATATAGAAAAATTAACGTGGACTTTATTTTTGTTTAATTCGCATTGCCATGAAAAATAGGGATAGGGTGAACTGCCCATTTGCCGAACACAGCCAAAGAACGGAACAAATTTGATATTTCGGTTAAAATTGTTCCCGTATAACAGTTCAACACGCATACAATTTTTCAATCGAAAAGTTATTGCTCCGACAATGACGTCATACTAGGCATTATGAGATCAGAAGGTTCTCACAATAAGCACTTTAGGGTGTTCCGTTTTTAGGACTAAATGTTCCGCAAATGGGCAGTTCACCCTATGCATTTCAATTTTTTTCTCCAAAAAAAAAACATAGAATTAGATTCTGTAGACTCAAGGTATTTTGACTGAAAAGTGTACATGGTGACATCTTTGTGAAATTTACATAGGACATTAATAATGTAAGTTGGATTATGAATGCATTTTTGGTAAATTTTCCTAGATTTTTTCCATCTCTTATGACGATTTTCTAGGTTACCATGAAACTACTTTACCAGCTGTGCTGATAACATAGTGCTAACTCAGAAAATCGCCATAAGTGCCCATGTATAAAAAACGATTTTGATTATTGATTACTCGGAAAAGAAAACTTAAAAAATTGAAAAAAAAATCATACATAATCCAACGAACTTTATGAATGTCCTATGTAAATTTCAAAAAGAAATCATCATTTTCTTTAAAACAGATTAAACACTTTGAAGCAGTTTAATTCATGGTCAATTATTACGACCTCATTAATGTTAATATGACCTGGATTCATTATTTTTTGCAATTTATTAACAATTGTTGAAAATAACGATCAGAGAGGGGATAATTATGATGGGGAGAGTACTTACGAACAGTTTTGAAGAATTTCTTCATTACGTCCTGAATGTTCCGCTTCGTTCCTTGAATCTCTCATAAGTTGATTCAAAATATCACGTCTTCGCCTTGTCCCCAATTCATTAAGATTTTTTCTGGACATTTTTTCAATTTAAACTTTTAAATTGGACAACATTGGATAAATAGATAAAACACAGTTGGATTTTCGTCGTATTTAAATATCTAATATTATTTCAAGGTTATGAATTGCTGAAGTGATTCATTTCAAGAGTACGTGGCAGTCTTGATTTTATGCGAATCCAACAAGCAATGAGGGGGGTCGTCCCTTATTCAGGTAGATGCGCCCCCGACCAAAATCAACCTCGAGCATGAAAATTGAATTGCTCACAACATAAATACAAGAAATTCAGTTGGAAATTGAATCGCAAGTAGCTTCCGCAGTGGCCTATTGTTATTCATTATGTGTTTTCCTTCAAAGATTCATTTTTTAATCAATCGAAATATAATCTGACATTAAAATGTGGTTCAACGCGCTCGTGATCTCCGGCGTATCCCCACTCCTCCAACTTAACGTTACAACGGAGCGGCCCCACCATCACTCGGCTCACTTCCCCTTGTAGCGGAACTACGGAAATATTAGTTGGTTTATTATTCATTTTCATCCTCAGTAGATCGCCGGGAAGAGGAGGGAGGGGGGGGGATTAATCACAATCGATTATGCACCAATCATAATTAGTTAATTTCAATAAATTTGCGGTTCAACATAGGAAATGTGAGAAGAAATCAGCGGAAAATTCCCATGGTGATGTAAGTATGAAAACAAAAATTGTGTAGTAATTTAGCTTAAACAAATCAAATTCTAGCTTGAATAAATCAGATTTTTCAGTTTTCATCAGTTTCATTCTTTATTTTTCCGTGTGCCTGTGTTACCGGTATTTTATCATTTATCAAACACATAGATATGTGCTCCATAAACGGATTTCAACGCGAAATATTCTTGATGGTTAAATCTATATTTTCTATACGCAATATTGTGGGTGTTTAACAGCCAAATTTTTATTGGATAAAAATCAAAATATCTGGTGCACGGGGGAAGTTCCCGGTGAATGGGGAAAACACTATTTCATGGCCCACTATGGAATATTCAGAGTATTTGAAAATTTAAATTACTTCGGAAAAATTTCGATATACCTGGAGAGGATTAAAAATTCCCGGGAACGGGGGAAAACTCTTTTTTTATTACTCGCAGACCTTTCGATCGTAAACTTGACCATAGATCCCCTGCCAGAGCAATTGACGCGCACATGTGGCGAGCCCGCCTTGTCGCCAGGGCTGGTTTGCTTTGGTCTTTGTTATTCTCTCACTCGGTTAGAATTTTTTTTTCATTACTTTTACCCATTGCTGTCTCTTTCTTCACCACCCCCAAAAATTTCCTTGGTAACTAGAGGGCTTGGAGTACCGGGTTGTCTCTTTCATTTTCCGGGTGACCACCAACGAAGCAGGAGTGAAAATTAAATTTGAGTGAAAGTGAAAATAAAAGTTTTCGCGAATCATTTAACGGCCTAATTTACGTTGAGGAATTGAGTTTTTTCCTAGTATATTTCTCAGTGAAAGTGCCCAAGTGATCTGCCCAATTTTCAATAATGTCAGCTCCAGGGAGGAAACGACCACCAAAAGTGGTCAGACCGAAAAAGAGTGCATTAATTTGGTGGGTAGGTACCAAGTTCAGCGACGTATTACCCCTCCACAGACTTGGTACTAAGGCTGATAAGACAGTGGGTGCAACAGTGACACTTCCCTGGAAAGACAAGGTCACGGGCAAATTTACAAAAGCCCAAGCAAAAATTATGGCTATAGACGGTAATTATTCTTTATCTATTAAAAATGAATTTCAGTAGGGAAGCGTGAGCCAAAGTGGAACGTTTCTCATCTGCTTAAAATTCAAATATCTCTGTTTATAAACAAAGATATCAAGAATTAAAGTCGATCACAAACGTTCCACTTTGCCCCCCCCCCGCCCCTAGATTTTAAATAACTGCAGTGAGTATGAAATAGTTTAAGGGGTCTGCATAAGCTTGGGGCCCCAAAAACAAGTCGATGTTTAATTTTCAAAGTTATCAAAATGTCAAATTTCGAAAAAAGAAACATTTTCAACCGATTTTTATTTTCATATAACTCCTCGATAGGATAAACAGCCCAATATGTGGACGAGGGCCATTACCTGGACGATTTCAACTGTTATTGAATATTCTATGACTAATATCTTGGAAAATGTACTCAATTTTCCCATTTTTAATAGCAACACTTATGTTTAATAATGCCATGCATTTCTTTTTTAAATATCAACATTTCAAGTAGTAGAATAATAAAATTCGTCCAGTTATTGGCCTGATCACCCTACTTATCAGTCTTAAAATGTTCAAATATTGTTCAAATTGTTTTCAAACAATGAAAAATATAATTTTTCAAGGACACCCATGATATCTTCAAGGAATAATTTCTCTCATATTTTTTTTCTACTTTATACAGATGAGAAAAAAGTACATAACATGATCGTGAATTCAAAGGGAGAACTCCAGGATCTATCTGAAAAAATATTTCATGATTCTGTCATTCAGCAGAAAAAGACATTGGCAGAGAATGGAAAAATGGTCCTGAGTATTGCAAAATCTAATAAAAGACGAACAGATGAAAAAATAAAAAACGATTCTGGAATATTCAACAAGGCTATGCGTGATGGGTTCAGAGGAAAAAGAGGAACAAATATTGGAAATTCAACCGTTACCAGTGGAACCTATACTCAGATTGAATCAGAAAAAGAAGTGCTTCATGAACAAAGTTATGCTCCAGGGCCAACGATAGATCCTGTTCATTCAGACCCAAATTCCAGGGAGATACGTTCATGGCGAGATTCTAACGACGTTAATGAATCAAAAGGACAATCTTTTCATGCAGAATCACTTGACGATTTCACTGCATTTCAAGCATGGCGCCGGATGAACGCGTTCCACAATCATGAAACCCAGAAGGCAAGTTAATAATATCGTGTATAATATAATAATCGATCTTCACTAATTCATATGTTACACATAACGAATTTTCTACGATATTCGGAAATTTTCTGATATTTACATGTCATTTGATATGATCGATTTATGCACAGGCAAGAGGACAGGGGCCATCGCCAATACCGCAGACGCCTACCTATGGACCTACTCATAGAAAAATGGGTACAACACTGCAAACGAATCGAATACAAGGGTCACCAACATCTGCACATATTCCTCAATTCATGGATCAGAGGAATACATCTGGATCGTCATCACAGCCTCAATATTGGAATAGATATCCAACAGAAAATGGCCCAGGTTGTCCATCGATACATTCATCTCCCTCAGGACTGATACATGAGCAAGG
>NW_021681356.1:0-2634 GCF_001412515.2 Diachasma alloeum
AGGAGAAAATAACTGTCATAATTTTCCAGAATTTATTGGATTATTAAAAATATAATTGAATATTTTTCCTGGGAAATCATGACGTAACAAAGTGGGGGCTCAACCGGGATTTGGTGACTTTTAATGGCTTTTTGAAGTGAATCATTGGCAGAATAAAATAAGGGAAATTGAAGAAATAATTATGATCAAATGTCTTCCGACAGAGTAGTGACCAGGAATCATTTGAAAAGTAATCCTGATGTTGAACTTATTAAACCATTAGAATCAGAAAAAGAATTGAGAAAAATTGCAAATGAGATAAATAATCAAGGGAAAGAAAATAATTCAACAAATTGTCCTTATCAGCCAAAACCTCGTCCAAATTTGAGGAAAGAATCTGTCCAATCACAAACTGATGATAATTTAGAAGATACTAATACTAACAATAATCACGGCGAAAGCACCGCTAGCTATTCGCACACGCAACACTCTTTCGCTAATTTTGAAATTCCGTCAATCAGTGGATTATTAACTAATTCCTATGATAATCACACTGGTGTTTCTGCACATATTCCAATAGAAAAAGTCGATTTAGATATTTCACCAATTCTCGCTTATAGAGATCCACAAAAATCAATTATTTCATCTGACGAAGAATCATCACGTGACAATTCTCGACATAATTCATTGACAAGACTCCATGATTTAAAAGACGAAACTTTTAAAACCGTTATTGAATCTTCAGTTAACGATTCTCCACTGATAATTCCATCAAATTTCGTAAAATTAAATAATCAATTAGAAAATTTAAAAGAAATTAAACGCTCTTCAGAGGAAGATACGTCTCAAAAGGAAAATTTAATTCCAAATTTACATAAATTATTCGATCAAGCGGGTGATCAAACTCAAGAACCTTTGCGTCCCAATCTAGCATCTAACGATTCAAGCGATCAGATAATCGATAATAATTCAAACGCGTCTGCATCAATAGGTTTTTCAGAAGTAAATCCTACTGAACCATTTAAATTTGGAGGTTCAGGCGGGAATTCACCACCAGGTGGGGGACCAAATAATTTTAATAACTCTAATAATCAAAATCCAGTAGCCGCCATGCCTGAACATAGAGCGGACGGTACTGTTAAAGAGGCGTTGCGCTTCGTGTCGGAATATGACGGTAAGAACATGACTGTTCTTCAGTTCATTGAACAGTGCGAAGAAGCTCGTGATTTTATTGCACCGGATTTAGAAGAAAAATTAGTTAAACAATTACGAACGAAACTCAAGGGCGATGCACGCGAATCGTTGTCAGGATTAAGATTTACAAACTGTCAAGAATTCTATGATCAATTAAAGAAAGAATATATTCCAGCGAAGACTGTCGACCAATTAGAAGGCGACTTAGCTAACTTATATCAAAATGATAGTGAGAAAATTTCTTCTTTCGCCAGACGCGTTCGTGCGATGGGTCGGCTATGTATCGAAGCCAATAAATCAGAGGGAAATAATGCCATTCCAAATTACGAATTAATTGTAGCACGAAAAATGCTCGGAGCATTTAGTGATGGATTGCTTAGGAATATTAGACATGAAATGAAAGATGTTCAGGATACCTTTGATGAAATGGTAAATGTAGCACAGAAAGCTGAAGCAAAACTTGAAAAAGAATTAGGATTGAGAAATAGAAAGAAAGAACAAGTTAAAGCTAAACCAGTTTTAGTTTGTGAAACAGACAAAACTGGGAATGTTGGTTCAGCTCCTAACTTAATTCAAGACTCAAATCAAACTAAATCAGTCGATTCACCCCAAATTATAAATCCTAAACAAAATCAAAATAAAAAGAAACAATTGCCATGTCAAATCTGTGGGATTGCGAATCACGGGGCACATCAGTGTTGGCAACGATACATGCCTGCCCCAAATGCCGGATCGACTAATCAAATTCTATTGGCAAGAACTGGTAATTTTTCAAATCCTGTTATCGCAGGTATCGCGAACAATTCTCAAAACGTTCCAGGAGGACAATCTCCACGCGTATTCTGTCAAGTCTGTGGGAAATCGGGTCACAATGCGTTACAGTGTTGGACGATCATTGGTAGACCTAATCAAAACAATCAAAATAATTTTAAAAAATTGAATTTCAGTCCAAATAATCAATCAGTTTTTCAAAATAAAGCTCCAATGGTCTGCCAGATCTGTACTGGTCGTGATCATATTGCTAAAACATGTCCAAATTTGAAAAATATCAGCTTCAATCAGGCAAATAGTTTAAATTCTAATAACATCGCGCAACCCAANGGACGATCATTGGTAGACCTAATCAAAACAATCAAAATAATTTAAAAAAATTGAATTTCAGTCCAAATAATCAATCAGTTTTTCAAAATAAAGCTCCAATGGTCTGCCAGATCTGTACTGGTCGTGATCATATTGCTAAAACATGTCCAAATTTGAAAAATATCAGCTTCAATCAGGCAAATAGTTTAAATTCTAATAACATCGCGCAACCCAATGCCACACCAATAATTTGCAATAATTGTTCCATGCCTGGCCACATTTCAAGGAACTGTTTTTATGTTCCAAAGATCTGTGAGTATTGCCAGAAAGCTGCCCGAGTCGTGTTTTTCAACCCCATTCTACCCTCAATACTCCGTTTTT
>NW_021681357.1:0-1120 GCF_001412515.2 Diachasma alloeum
CTTGTCTTTCCAGGGAAGTGTCACTGTTGCACCCACTGTCTTATCAGCCTTAGTACCAAGTCTGTGGAGGGGTAATACGTCGCTGAACTTGGTACCTACCCACCAAATTAATGCACTCTTTTTCGGTCTGACCACTTTTGGTGGTCGTTTCCTCCCTGGAGCTGACATTATTGAAAATTGGGCAGATCACTTGGGCACTTTCACTGAGAAATATACTAGGAAAAAACTCAATTCCTCAACGTAAATTAGGCCGTTAAATGATTCGCGAAAACTTTTATTTTCACTTTCACTCAAATTTAATTTTCACTCCTGCTTCGTTGGTGGTCACCCGGAAAATGAAAGAGACAACCCGGTACTCCAAGCCCTCTAGTTACCAAGGAAATTTTTGGGGGTGGTGAAGAAAGAGACAGCAATGGGTAAAAGTAATGAAAAAAAAATTCTAACCGAGTGAGAGAATAACAAAGACCAAAGCAAACCAGCCCTGGCGACAAGGCGGGCTCGCCACATGTGCGCGTCAATTGCTCTGGCAGGGGATCTATGGTCAAGTTTACGATCGAAAGGTCTGCGAGTAATAAAAAAAGAGTTTTCCCCCGTTCCCGGGAATTTTTAATCCTCTCCAGGTATATCGAAATTTTTCCGAAGTAATTTAAATTTTCAAATACTCTGAATATTCCATAGTGGGCCACGAAATAGTGTTTTCCCCATTCACCGGGAACTTCCCCCGTGCACCAGATATTTTGATTTTTATCCAATAAAAATTTGGCTGTTAAACACCCACAATATTGCGTATAGAAAATATAGATTTAACCATCAAGAATATTTCGCGTTGAAATCCGTTTATGGAGCACATATCTATGTGTTTGATAAATGATAAAATACCGGTAACACAGGCACACGGAAAAATAAAGAATGAAACTGATGAAAACTGAAAAATCTGATTTATTCAAGCTAGAATTTGATTTGTTTAAGCTAAATTACTACACAATTTTTGTTTTCATACTTACATCACCATGGGAATTTTCCGCTGATTTCTTCTCACATTTCCTATGTTGAACCGCAAATTTATTGAAAGTAACTAATTATGATTGGTGCATAATCGATTGTGATTAATCCCCCCCCC
>NW_021681358.1:0-412 GCF_001412515.2 Diachasma alloeum
GTTTATGAGTAGATGAGAGGATAGATGACGTGCCTAATAACCGACATGAGAAGAAAAACAATGGAAAAAAAAATCAATTTCCTCTTTTGGTTTTGGAAATTGTTTTGGAAGAGTGGGGATAAGAATGGGGAGTTTGAAAGTGGATAGATGGGTGACAGGCCTAATGACCAAAGAAGAAGAAACCAGGGCAAAACTATTTTGTTGCGCTACGTTTTATTTTTGATGGCCCTGAGAAGGCCTATTGTGAATGCAGCTCATGCTGGCAGGTGCTGGAAATGGCCTCCTCCAGCAGCCACGCAGGCATGAATCCTTCGAAGGACATCCATCCTCACTCGTTGGAGCATCTCAGCACTGACATTGGTAGTGGCCGCATGCAGTCAAGCCACCAATTCCTCCACGGTCTCCGGCTCGG
>NW_021681358.1:2409-2702 GCF_001412515.2 Diachasma alloeum
ATGACTCTCCCTCTCCAGATTGCATAAAATCCACCTCTTATTTTTTCTGTTTATCACTGATGGAGCCTTCGAGAACCGTCAGTGTTTACATAACAAGAGACGATGGAAATAAAATAAAATAAAATAGTTTCATTCATTCTCGAAGGCTCCGTCAGTGATAAAACGAGTGAATAAGAGGTTGATTTTATGTATTTTGTAGGGGGGGAGAGTCATTCGTGTTTCATTCTTTGCCGGGGTTAGACGTGAAGTGTTAAATCATGGAGAGTTACACAGCTATCGAATACGCTGATATG
>NW_021681358.1:3136-4409 GCF_001412515.2 Diachasma alloeum
TGAAATTATTATAATTTTTTTCTTTTGTTTTTCGTTTTTTCTTATGTCGGTTATGAGCACGTCCTCCACCTATCCTCCCATCGACTCACAAACCTCCAACCATTATCGCCGCGCGTTTAAAATAATTTCCAAAAGCCAAAAAAAAAATCAAAAGTTGAATTATTGTTTTATTTTTCATTTTTCTTATGTCGGTCATCGTCATGTGATCTATCAATCCTTCCATCCACTCATAAACCCCCCATCTTTATCACCGCGCGTCCAAAATCATTTTCAAAAACCAGAAAACAAATAAAATTCGAATTATAATTTTTTTTCCCTTGTTTTTGGTTTTTTTCATGTTAGTAATCTAACAAGTCATTCATCAAGTCATTCATTATTTGTTTTTCTTATTTTTCGATGTCGGCAATGAAACACGTCATCGAGACCTACTGGAAATAAAAGAAAAAAAAATTCTTCGGTTTCTTAATTTAAGTTTTTTTGAAATTAATTCTCCGCGATAATGGGCCGGAAGGGGTGGAGTGGGTAGGTGACGATGTACTACATAAAAAACAAATTTTTTTTAATATGAACATTTTGAAAAAATCTTTTTCGGCCCTGGAATAAGTAGTAACAGAATTAAAAAAATAAAAAGTCAGACAACATTAAAAAATCAAAATCCTATATGTTATACCACACAATATATTATACCACACCGAAGGCTACGGCGCGCGGAGCGCGCCTCATACGCTAGTTAGAAAAAAATACAAATGGGGCAAAATGGGTCTGTGAGCCAGTTCGCAGATTGATCTCCCCCCCACGCTCATTAGAAAAACAGTGGGGCAAAATGGGTCTGTGAGCCAGTTCGCAGATTGATCTCCCCCCCACGCTCATTAGAAAAACAGTGGGGCAAAATGGGTCTGTGAGCCAGTTCGCAGATTGATCTCCCCCCCACGCTCATTAGAAAAACAGTGGGGCAAAATGGGTCTGTGAGCCAGTTCGCAGATTGATCTCCCCCCCACGCTCATTAGAAAAACAGTGGGGCAAAATGGGTCTGTGAGCCAGTTCGCAGATTGATCTCCCCCCCACGCTCATTAGAAAAACAGTGGGGCAAAATGGGTTTGTTTGTCGTTTCCCAAATTGATTCCCCCCCGACCCCTCTCCCTCATTAAGAAAATAATGGGGCAGAATGGGTTTGTTTGTCATCTCCCGAGTTGACACCCCCCCCCCTTCCCGAATAAAGCCCACAATAATGGATTTCAAAATTCCACAGAAGGAGCAGAATGGGTTTATAAGC
>NW_021681358.1:5004-27314 GCF_001412515.2 Diachasma alloeum
ACCGCCGACTCGATAATTTAACACTGGCGCCATCTCGCGGCATTCTCCCATCTGAACTTCTTTACCACACAGCACACCATCAATAATTTCTCCTAATTATACAAAATAACCTATTAATGGGTATTAATTGGGACCAATTGTTTGTCTATCAGCATTTAAATAATTTTTTGATTATATTCCAATCATTTTTGGCCCATTTTTCGCCTTAAAATGACATCCATGCACATCCATGCTACATCCATGCTACAACATGGATCCTTATTCGCCAGGGATGCGAAAGAGCCTGCGTGTGGTATGTAGGCTTTGAGTGTGATACATAGGCTCTGCGTATGACACACAGTTTCTGCGTGTACCATGCATGATCACGAATATGCAGAGCCTACGTGTAATCCCCAAAGCCTGCGTGTAATACGCAGCGCTTGCGTGCAATACGCAGGCTGTTTCGTATCCGTGCGTGAAACAGGCAGGCTCTTTCGTATCCGTGTACGGAACACGCGGACACTTTCGTAATCATACGTGGCACACGCAGAGCTTGCATATCACACGCAGGCTCTTTCGCATCCGTGCGTGGCACACGTAGAGCTTGCGTGTAATACGCAGGTCGGCGTATTTCACGCATAGTGCTTTTAGCCACGGCTTAATTTAATAGTAGCACAGAGAGAATATATATCTTCTGGAATTGACACAAAAATGACTTCAATGAAATTGTGCAGCTCAAATAGCAATGTGGTGGCCTTTATACAAATTGTTTTTTTTCTTCGACTAAAACTGTGTTGAGACTCTAGTGAAAGTAATTAATTAGGAATCGAATATCTTGAATTGCGTAAAGTCTTCCTTTTGTAGATACTGGTAATAGACTGTAGTGCACCATAGTCAGTTACCAATATCATTCTAGATTGGCTGGTCATTAGATTTCTCTCCCGATCATACATGGGGGATATTACTTGAAGACGTGATCCCAGGAGGTGTTATTTATTCAATTCTTCAATATTCATTCCAGGTAGATAGGTTAGGAATAATAAAGGATGCTAGTATACATTGCTATACCAGTACAATACCTGGTGAATTTGCTATGACCTTTTTTTGAAGTTCATTTATTCAACAATAATATGTCGAATTCTATTGCAGAATAATAAAATTAAGTTCTTCTTAGTGTTATTATTCTGAAATAATCATAAGACAAGTGTTTGTTAATGGCGGATTGTCAATAAAATGATTGATATCTTTCAGGCGAATACAGCTGTCTGAAAGTGGATTTACATTTTAAAAGAGAATTCAGTTACTATCTCATTCAGATCTACATTCCATGCTGTATGCTTGTCATTGTGTCGTGGGTATCCTTTTGGCTGGATCAGAGCGCCGTGCCTGCCCGAGTATCACTCGGTAAGACGATATGGACAATCACTACGTGGCTTAACTTTATTGATCTTCCACATGATATACTGTCAAGTGTTAGGAATGAGTAGAATTGCCTTTAGTTTTTACATGTTTAATGGAATGAAGAATTCATTCGCTATTGATGTTTCGATTTCCTTAGTCTTATTGGTTTTTGGGAATAACGATTGATTTTTCCATTTATCTCATTTTCTTTTTTTTTTTCTCTTTTCATTCCTTCTTTCCACTGGGGGTTTTCTTCCTGCGTAGGAGTGACGACACTACTCACAATGGCAACACAAACATCTGGAATAAATGCCTCACTGCCACCGGTATCTTATACGAAAGCCATCGACGTTTGGACTGGTGTGTGTTTGACATTTGTGTTTGGTGCGCTACTTGAATTTGCACTCGTCAATTATGCCTCACGTAGCGATATGCATCGGGAGAATATGAAGAAGAAATATCGTGAAATTGAACATTCAGCATCCGTCGATCCGGCAACGGAACTGCTAGAACCGGATGGCTCAACAAATTTTCAGATGGTCAGTTTCTCAAATGAATTATAGTAGATAATCAAAAATTTAGTTGTAAGTTTGCATGATCATGGATCGGACAAGAGTCATTTGATTGAGAAGATAAATCAAAATTTCACAAAGACCTTAAAGACTTGGAAAGCCTTTAAAGTTGGAGAAATGGATCGGGACTTTACAGTTAGTTGAAGAAAAAAAAAACAAATTCTAAAAAAAAAGAAAGGAAATAGAATCCGATCTATGGTGTTCCTACACCAAACCAAGAGCCGTCCAATTTCTTTCAGAAGCCTCTCGTCCGACACCGGGAGGATACGATGTCAATGGATAAGATGCGCCAGTGCGAAATACATATGCAACCACAGAAAAAAAACTGCTGCAGGTCGTGGCTTTCCAAGTTCCCGACGAGGTCCAAGCGCATCGATGTAATATCACGGATCACCTTTCCTCTCGTATTCGCACTGTTCAACCTCGCGTACTGGTCCACGTACCTATTTCGGGAGGAAGTAGACGACGAATGAATAGCGAAGATGAGGAGGAGGATGAACATCTTGGATCAAGGAACGATGTGGCTCGCGGCCATTTTTATCATCCACACACACGTCATCGGGCACGCAATCATCACTCGCACCATGGTAACCGTCATCAGCATTCTCACCATTCACACTCGCACCATCAGCACAACAATTCCTATAATCGTCCACGCCATCGTCAACAACAATCACCAACTTTGTCAACACATACGGCAGATGGTGATGTCCAACAATCTTCACCAGGTGGTATGTCGTCTAGATTACCATCGCGTGATTCAACGTCACCTGTATCTTCCCGGGTGGTAACACCATCACCACCACCACTATTACATCGCACATCTGACAAACCAAAGAATAAATTTTCACGTTTACCACTGAGTCAAACGGAGAAATGCTGCTTTGGTCTTATACCAATGCGTTATTTTACCTGTCATGCTAAGGGAAGTGCAAGAATTGACGTTTTAGCACGTTTTGCTTTTCCATTCATGTTTGTCGTATTCAATTTTGCTTACTGGTCTATGTACCTCTTTCGAGGAGAAGAGGAAACTAAGATGAGCTGAGGAACGAGTGTAAATGATTATAGAAAGAATGAAAATCTAAGGGCGAGTTGATATTAATTTCTTTAATGGAAAAAGCATTTTTATTTATGAAAAATTGGAATAACTTGAGCAAATTTTCAATACAAGAAAGAATAACGCGGAAACAAATTGATTGAATAATATCCTTCGTTGATGTGCTCGGTACAATCAATCGTTTATACCAGGATTGCAGGTGTCGAGATCATACGATTGAATGCTCAAACATATTAAGAAAGCAACCGGAAAGAAAGTGAGTTATTAATATAAAGATAAATTCGGGGAACACTTCTACACAAAACGAGTTTGGGCGAGAATGAATCATTTGAGTGAATGCGAAATTTGTAGCATTAATAAATTGAGTGATGAACCGCGTGCCACAGAGTGACGTTTATGAAGGGGGTCTCGATAGTCACGGCCTTTTGAAATGATCTAGAAAAACTATGAAGAAGAAAAGCAGAGAAATAAAATATGCATACACATTTATAATTATTATATGTATGTATCGGCAAGTATCTTGTTATAACAGTCAGTGAGTCCTGTTTATATGAAAATGAAGAGAAAAAAATAAAAAATAAAACAAAAGAGTATTCAATTCAGACTTTTAGCCTCACGATATACAACTCGATGGAGAGCGAAGAATAGTACATTAGAGTACAAGGGCACAAATTTCGTTTTCAACGAATGTGTGTACAGACCTCGCCTTCGGCTCGGCCTGTGAAGTACACATTCGTTGAAAACGAAATTTATTACCGAGTGCTCTATAATATTTTACGTCAAGTCGTGCAGAAGTCGAGTTTTGAGCAAGCTGCGCGAAGCGCAGCGTGCGATGAACTCGACTTATTGCACGGCGCGACATAAATAAAAATTTCTCTTTCCACTAATTCGAAACGAGCTTGCCATGAGTATTCTATATTCCTCTGAATTAAAAAAAGTACAAGTTCACTCAACTATCAACGTGAGTCGTCGTAGAAAGCTTGGGTGATCTATGGTAAGAAATTGAAAGGAATCGGAGAAACATATAAAAATAAGTAAATCAAAAATTATACCAATGTCTAGAAGAGGTTTTTATACGAGGACATCACACAGTTTCATCAAAAAATTGTAATGCAAAAAATTTATAAACTATTCGTTAACTGGCACAATTTTGTCATCCATAGCTGAAATGGATTTTAAAAATGCGTATGAGAATGTCATTGAAATAGTATATTTCGTTACGAGTGCGGAAAAGTGTTTTTTGGCTCGTGGGATTATATCACTCGCCTTCGGCTCGTGCTATAAACCTCCCATGTGCCAAAAAACACTTTTCCCACGAGTATCGAACGATATTTTTCATCACAATGTGCGGAAAAGGGACGTTTTAGGCACGCGAAGCGTGCCTAAAAAATTACTTTTTCGCACAGCGTGATGAAAAAATTAATAAACCGGGGTTAATCTAGAAACAATTCGAAATGAAACAAAAAATGATTTTTTTAATTTTATAGAGTCTAGAAAGCAACTGAGACCTCACTCTCCTGAGCAATTCAGGATAGTATTGATTTATAACAAAAATAGAGTAGAAACGCTATGAGTTAATTCGTTGGGACTCATTATTTCTGAATGTACAATTTGAGAACTACATCAATTTAAAAAGAGGTAAAGCTGCAAAATCATTGGCGATGAGTGACAAATGGTCTATTTTACGTTTCAATTGCTAATCGACCGGTAAATTTAGCGTCGATCGCGCCCGACGCTCGTCAACGAATGGGACGCATGGATGACAGGAATTTATATCATTGCATCGAAGGGATTGGGCAGGGTACAAGAGTAAAAAAAATTCCAATGTTGATAGAACCATTAATTTGAAATAAAATGAAGAGCGATGACGCTATCTTTATTTCCTTCAACATTTTATTCCGTTTCTCTCTTCCAACTTTTTCTCCGCCCATTTCAGGCATCAATATCGATGCCTATTCATAAAAGTAGAGAGAAAATTATAAAAGATTTTCGCAACTGAGATATACAGTTGATTGAATAATTTAAATAAACCCACAAAATTGAAAAAATATTTTCAATCAAAAATTAAGCATGGATTATATCGATATAAACGTTGGAAAGTAATTGTTATAGATATCCTCGACGAGTCATGAATTATAATTTTCGGTTGATTGAAGAAAAACAAGAAGAATTAGAGGAAATCTCGTATGTAAAATGGGATGAGAATTTCCATATTTTATTGTGGAATAAATGAAGATTAAATGAAGAACGTGAATAAAGAGAACATATTGAAAAACATTGAAAAATGATACGAGGCGTTCTAGAAAATAATCACTGTTAGTGTTGATAGTTGCACTCACTATAAAATGTAACAATAAAATGGAAGGAAAAAAAAATAAACTTCATGCATTAATATTCATTCAAAATTAATCGCCATCCCACTGTAAATAATTATCAGTCCTCAAAAGGTTTCCAGTGAAACACAAACATTACATTAAACAACGATACAATTGGCATATCTATACAGGGCGATCAAGAGGGGAAAGAATGCAACCCCAACATGGAAACATTTTCAAGATGTTCCATTGCAGTTCAGAATGCCCCTGATCTGCAAAGGAGGAGTGAATTTCATAAATGAAAAATAAATCAAAGAAAACGAACGAAATCATGTCGCTCAAGCGAATGGACCACTACGAGAAAAATTTTAAAACCGTCAAAAATATGAATTAAAAAGTGACTCGATGATAGACTGGTGTGAATCATTTTTTAATCGCACCAGAATGCTCCCGAGAAATATACAGGTATTTAGGTATTTCAGGTTTACATGCATGCTGATATACCTTTTTAAAGAAAAAAAATGGGTAATAAAGGACAATTTAAAAAGAAACGTCCACAAGGTTGTACCATTGAGAGGAGTATATGCACACTAGATGGGAAGTACGAAATCGAAAGTGAGGAACTTTAGAATACTTAAAAAACAATACAGAAAAGAGGATGTATGAATTAATAAACCTAATTAACACGAGATGTAGAACGAAACGTGCTAATGTGACGAACATTTATAAGTAAACCTTGCGTAACACCTGAAAACGAAAGAAAAATAAATAAATATATATATGAAAATAAAATGGATTTGACGAGGACGAGATGAGTTTTATAACTGTCACAATATTTAGTTTCATGCCCAAATGGGATAAATTTGAAAAAGAAAACAAAAAAAGGAAAACAAAACCAAAGGAGCGTAGAAAATTTGTTTATTAATCATATTAATGATATTGAATGTTGATATATTTAATATAAGTATCATCTCGTGTCACAATCAAATCGAGCTCTGTCAATAATTAAAATGGTTAGATTTGCATTTACTTGCATTTGTTATTTTTGGCAATGAAAAAGCACACTCATATATTCAGTGCGAGAAAGTTTTGATTACTCTAATGGTTTTGTTGAATTTATGTAGATCTCATTAACGCGGGTCGTAATAAGAAAATCAATCACGATTGAATTATTTAATTAAAACACCATAAACGGAAAAAATAACACTGTCACCATTGAAATGGGAGCTATTGAACTCTGTGAGAAATTTTTAAAATTATATCCGTGTTATATTACCCTTGTAAGAACACTGAAAGAAAAACAAACACGTTTTCAAACAAGCCTTGTTTGGGTCAATAAAATCGCTATAATTGAAAATTGCCAAAAACGAAGTCAAAATTGGTTCGAATTCGAAAGTCTCAAATATGCATAATTGCTCTGCTTTCGACAACGAAATATTTGGCTCAAGAGGCGGATAATTCACATGAGACTGTGCCTTTTCAGGATGAAAATATCTCATCCAGAGGAAAATTTATCAAGAAATATTTTGCCTCCAAGTTACAAGATTGCTATATTATTATGATTGTTTCATTTAATAGTGCATTAGAGTACAAGGGCACAAATTTCGTTTTCAACGAATGTGTGTACAGACCTCGCCTTCGGCTCGGCCTGTAAACTACACATTCGTTGAAAACGAAATTTATTACCGAGTGCTCTATAATATTTTATGTCAAGTCGTGCAGAAGTTCAGTTTGGAGCAGGCTGCGAGAAGCGCAGCGTGCGATAAACTCGACTTATTGCACGGCGCGAAATAAAGGTTCATTTCTCGAGCTCATTATTAGATAGCTGAAACAAAAAACTACTATATCCCTTGTTTCCCATAAAACGAACATTTTTCGGGAGCAAAATACGCATGGGAGTATCGAATAACGAAGAAGTAGTGTTGAAAATGACATTTTTTGTGTGTACAGAGAAGGTAATTTTTTTGACTACTAAATCTATTTTTGTGACCAAAATTTTTCATCTCAGCGCACTCTGCATAGTTGGCACACAAAAAATCCCTTTTTTTATAAGTTTCAAAAAACTATTTTCTTGGCACAAGTAAGACTTGTTTGAGAACTCTGACGTTTTTCTCTCAGTGTTAAATATAAATCAATAAAATTGTTTTCCATAAACATAAATGAGCAGTGGTAAGTCTGAATAAAATTTTATTTTATCTATGGCATGAAATTAAATTATTTCATTCAATTATATTCAACGAGTGCTCGAGTGGTCACTTGAAAGCTGAGAAGATATAGCATGAAAATTGTGTGCAGAAAACGTCATCAAACTTATGGAGACAAAAAGTAGTTATTTCAATTTATGCGAGACAAGATTTGTAAACGTGGATAAAAACGACATAATAAACAACACAAGACGCCGTATTCATTCTGCTGCAAGGTTGCTCAATTATTGATATTTAGAAGTTCTTAAAAGAGAAAAAGAGAAAAAATAAACAAGCCCTATAACAGTATTATGAGATTAACATAAAAATTTTACCTACTACTGATGTAATTGAATACAAAGTATGAAAAATAATAGAGAAAAAAATGGAGAATAAATATAAAAAAATTCGATGCTTGTCTTTGTTTTATTAAAGAAAAATCATTTTTCATTCAACATAGTTTTACAATTAGAGTAATTTTGTTAATATCTGCTTGGTTGGTCATCATTTTTTAGGTTTTTCTCTTTCATCAGTTTCCGAAATTCTTCTTGTTTCTGCTTCTGTTTCCTTTTCCGTTCTAGCCGTATTTTCTCATCTGTCATAGTTACGAAAATCATGAAAGAAAGTGCAAAATTCATTTCTTCATCAATTCAAATATTTCAGAACCATTTTTGTAAGGTTAGGTACTTGAATTAATTTCCACTTTTTTCAAAGATCACATAAGTAATATCATTCGTGCATAAGTAACCATCAAACATACCTTATGTATGGTTATCTATGTAAGTTGAAATACTATCCATCAGTTAAGAAAATAGTCTATATCATTCGATTAAACTATAAGCATTGTGATTTTTCATTGCATCGAATATATCATGTTTTTTTGCCTACACAATAATTGTTGAAGCGTTAAATTTTTTTATTGTAATTCAATGGAATCTGTAGCTGAAATTATCATTTACTGGTGAAAGGTTATGATGAATATGCCCTACCTAAAATTACTTGCCAATAATGATTTTGATTATTCAAAAGTCACCATGTCCTAGCTACTTGAACTTATGTTTGCTTTTTCCATAGATGACGTGAGTAATACAACTTTCACATTATTCATATATGTATAACACTCGCCTACCGATGCGAAAGTGCTGTTCATAAACTGTCAAATTTCGTATATGGGACATTCCATGTTAACTCAGCCAACCCTCAATTTGTTTGGTTCTTAGAATCCTGAACTGATATACTGACAGTCAAGTACTACATAAGTACATGTTGTCTCTAAATTTTCTCGCCTTTAACATCAAATGTTTGTCTACGACATGCGTCAAAAACTCAAATTTTTGAAAAAATATATCTTGCGAACCAATTTACGGATTTTTATAAATAATTTTTTTTTTCGTTTTTTCACGTATTTTTCAAAGAAAAATACGATAGTATTACGAGGATAAGTAATAGCCCTTATTTCGAGTTTTTTATTTTTCGAATTCCACTGTTACACAGGGACCAGTCGAAAATCAATTGATTCTTTTCTTCTTCAATAGATAATAATAATACACAACTTTTTCGGGGTATTTCAATATGTGACTTTCATATGAAAATAAGAAAAAAAAATTTTTTCATGAAAAAAATTTTTTTTTCGACATTGATGACTACAGGCGGAGCAAAACAGATCTGGGGGCAAGAAGAGACCCCGGGGCAAAATGAAACCCCTATAGCTTCTTTCGTTTTCCAATAAGAGGAATGAGTTCAGTATTCTTTGTTCATGTAACGTTGGCTTACAGATTACATATGAAGAAGGAAATTATATCAAAGAAAATGCCTTGCGAGGGTCAAACGTCGCGCGTGTCATACCTCGTGAATCAAATGTCGCACACTGTTGAAAAATTCAAGCCGAAATTTTCGGTACACTTTTCGGAAACTTTTATCTCATTATAACTCCACTGATTTTCCAAGGAATTTTGGCATTGAAAATTCAAAACTTCATGTAAAAATCAATGAAAACCGTGAATTTCAATTCAATTTTGCCTTAGAAATTGATAAAAATCGGGAAAATTCAAGTCAATATATTCTTGAATTTCAATATATTGATAATTTAGCGTCATTTGGTACTGAATGTTCATACGATTTCATTTTACATTCTAGGAAGTCAGAGAATTCTCATCTTCCTGCTGCTTAAAGATTTGAAATTTCATTTAATTTTCAGTGAAAACTGAAGTTTCATGATTCTGCCCTCTGACACAGATTCAGTGTCTTCCTCATGAAAATTACTAGTTAACTGTCTATGAATTTTCAATTTTTTTCCAACAGTGCGAGAATCATAACTTGCAAGGGTGAAGCGTTGACAAGGGTTAAACAGCAGAAGTAGGCAGGGAAATCTCCAGGTATGGTTGACTCTCGCAGTTTAATCCTTGAGATTGTCCTGCCTGCCGCTCTTTTTGCACTCTGGTCATCGTTTGACCTTCATGAGTTATGATTCTTACGAGGTCCGAGACTCACGAGTTGTGATCCATCTGAGGTTTAACCCTTCCAAGGTAGGACCCTTGCAATTGATGATCCTTGCCACATTTGATTTTCGCACTTCAACCCTTGCCCTTCTCCTGTGAACCTCAGAAATTATTTCGCCCTTAAGAACGTTCCATCTGTTCGATTACATAACCCGTCCCTTTTCTTTGACCGTTGTAAACCTCGTGAGCCAACACATTGCTCATCGAATCCCGAAGGGGGCATGATCGTTGAAACCCACAACTGATTCCCCTCCCCCCCGGGCCACTTGAATATTTTCCCATACCCAGTAGAATTCAAAGATAGATTTAATCTCATTTATCTTGTCATATGACAAGATATTTATTATATAATGATGAATTAAATCTGTTGAGCTTTTTAGATTCCATTCAACTTGCTGTTCTTCAGACCACCATGGATTTGTCTGATTGCATATTCAAACTCCTTAAAATTGAATATTTTATTAATAAGTGTAGAGAACTTAATCATTTGTGTAAAACCTCAAACTTTACAGGAGTTCCATTTTGTCCCGGGGTCTGTATTGCCCCGCTGTTCATTTTACCCCGCCTATAGCCATTAATGTCAAAAAAACGAATTTTTCATAAATTTTTTTTTCTCACCTCCATATGAGAATCACAATTTGAAATACCCTGAACGAGTTGTGTCTTATTATTATCCATCGAAGAAAAAAATAATTAATTGATTTTCGACCGGCCCCTGTGTAACAGTGGAATTTGAAAAATAAAAAAATCGAAAAAAGGGCTATTACTTGTCCTCGTAGTACTGTCGTATTTTTCTTTGGAAAGGACATGAAAAAACGAAAAAAAATCTTTTTTTATTCATCAAAATCTGTCAATTTGCTTGCAAGATATGATTTTTTAAAAATTTGAGCTTTGACACATGTCGTAGATAAACAATTGATATTAAAGAGCGACAATTTAGAGAAAGCATGTACTTATGTAGTACTTGACTGTCAGCATGTCAATTCAGGATTTTGAGAACTAAAACAATTCAGGGTGGCTGAGTTGACATGGAATGTCCCATATAATATCCGGGCAAAGTATAAACATTTTATTTTTTTTATTACATCAAAAATGTTAAGTTTCTTACCTACAAAACAAAACTTCAGCAACACTACATTTTTACTACAATTCGGGAGAATCTCTAGTGAACCGTCATAGTTTACTGATGAAAGTTCACGGCAAACATGCTCGATGTGAAATTACTGGCAAAAAAGAGATTTTTTTCTATGACAATGTTCGTCTACATGTTGCTAACACGGACATGGTGTCTTCTGATTATCTTTTGTTCACGTCGATGCCACTTGGTTTTATGAAGATATCGCAAAATTGGTCGACAATTGAATGGCACCGCGAAACTGAAACTTCTTTCGTGGCGAAATCCGTTCTTTCCGCAAAAACGATAGCAAAGCAATAGCTAACGGTGGACAGTACTTTCTATAAAATGTAAATCATTTTTCAACTAAAAACAAACACTTTTGCCTTACACAAAACAGACGGAAATTGATTCGAGTACTCAATAAGAAAATATAAGCACCAGTGGAAGTTGATTTCAAACTTTGCCCAGTTTCAACTGCTGATTTACCAATTTTATTAGTAGCTGATGGAGTAATGAGGATGTTGGCAAATGGCGTAACTGAGCGGCCATCAATTAGTATTAGAGGTTTATCATTCGTAGTTGGTTGAGTTTCTAAACTTAGCCTCTTAGCTGGTGGCTCATTCAAGTCTTCCTTAGGTTTGGCATTAACTTCTGAATCATCTGAAGCAATAATTCACAGATATGCGGATATTCCTGGAACAAGGACATTCAAACATCAGAAATGTCGGAGACCATACCAGTCGATTCAGTAGGACTTTTCGGTCGTTTCACAGCAATAGTCGATGAAGTTGCCTTAACTTCTGGCTTATCAACAATTTGATTATCAGTGGACAATGGGGTATCACAAGTTTTAAGTTTTTGCCTGTGCTTCTTTCCAATAATCTTGCTTATTTTATCCTCAATAATACCACCGAAGCAGATGAGAGCTTTTTTCAATCCATGAGTTATTGAAGACTAGAATATATAGTTTAATAAAATTTCACATTTTCACGGTGAAGTGATAGAACGACTTGTGGTGAAAATTTGTGTATAATATTATAATTCTTTGTCAATATCTCTGAAAGTCAATCAGAAAAACTTCATCGTAACTCAATTGATTAATTTTTAGAATCCGTTTCACTTTGAAAATATTTCAAAGATGCGATGTCAATAAACTACTAGATGAGTTACCAAGATCATATTTAAAAGTTTAGTATATAATAGGATACCTGAGAAAGTGAGAAAAATTTTTGATCCAGCCCTTTTTAGCCCGTCCCTCAAACGAAGATGTTTTTTTGTGTTTTTGGCTTTGAAATACGCCTCGCACCACAATTGTCATCCTGTTTAAACATTTTTTTTAAAATATTCGTTAAATTCCATAGAAATAAAAATAGTTTTTTTATTATCTAAAATAAATCATGGATAAATTAATTTCTTGGTTTACTTTTTTTTTCATTTTTGCAGGCCATATAAAATCTATCAAGATTATAGTATATTTATTTTTACCCTAGCGGACTCAGTGGAGAGTCCAACTCTCTATTTGTTCCACGATTAGAGAGTAAGTAGAGAATGGGTAGAGAGTTGGGCTGACAGGGCAGATTATCTACTCTCCAATGCTTTGAGAGAGTAGATAGCTGAGGCGAGGGATATGCTGACCCTTATTAACTGTGGCCCTTGAGAAATTTGACCCTCTAACGGACTGACCTGTGTACTTGGGACCTGTTTGAAATCCCGGAGCTCAAACTTTTGGACCCTGGAATGTTTTCAGCTGCAAATACTCTGATTTCATTTAAAATTTTTTAATTGGATCTTTGTGACCCTTATAATTTCAGACCCTTAATATTCCAGACCCTTAAATTGGGACTCTCAATAATTCTGACCCTTGAAAATATTGAAAAGTGCAACTTTTGACCCTTAAGCCTTCAGACCCTTAGACTAGTCGTACTATCTACTCTCTACTCTTGTAGAGAGTAGATAGTTGGGAGCGGATGCGTGGTGGGGGCTACTCTCTACTCTCTACGCGTCTAGAGAGTAGATAGTTGGCGGTAGGTGCGAGGTTTCAAAAATAAGGGTCTGAATGCCCTAAACGAGTAGAGAGTACGACTAGAGAGAGTAGAGAGTACGACCCCCACCACGCATCCGATCCCAACTATTGTTGTAGAGAATAGATAGTACGACTAGTCTAAGGGTAAGAAATTTTAAGAGTCTAAAATTTCACTGTACATATACATGTTCAAGGGTCAGCACTATTTAGGGTCAAATTTTTAGGGTCATCAGGAATGATGAGGGTCTAAAGAAAATAAGGGTCTGAATGCCCCCACCTCCCACCTACCGCCAACTATCTACTCTCTAGACGCGTAGAGAGCAGAGTAGCCCCCAACACGCATCCGATCCCGACTATTTACTCTCTACAACAGTAGAGAGTATATAGTACGGCTAGTCTAAGGGTCAGAAATATTAAGGGTCAAAAATTTAATTGTTATTATTTTCACGGGTCAGCACTATTGAGGGTCAAGTTTCACGGGTCATGAGGAACGATAAGGGTCTGAATTCCCCACCTCACACCTACCGCCAACTATCTACTCTCTAGACGCGTAGAGAGTAGCCCCCACCACGCATCCGATCCCAACTATCTACAGTGGACTCTGGTTAGAGGCATATTAGTTAGTGTCGAACTTCCCCTCAATTTTTTTGGCTCGCCCCTCGAGCGCTTCCCCACTCTGTCCCCACGCAAGCCGGAGAGTAAACACTCCAATATTTTTTTCAAATTGCTATTGTCTTCCGATTCGAGTAAAGACGAAAAATAAAATATTCTGCATTTGAATTGTCGATCAAAAAATTTAGTCCACTTCTGGCTGTCATGGGGGGAGAATCTCGTTTTCTTGGCATAAAATTAATTCGAAATTGGATTAAATAAAATAATGAAGCGAGGTAAAGAAAACGACTGTAACATTTTTGATTCACATGGTTCGTTAACTCCAGAAGAAATATATCTGTTCTATGGAATGTTAGGTACAAAGCTTCTGTGATCAAATATAGTCAATAAAATTAAAAATATTGATAATAAAAAAATCGTCTGAATCTATATGAATATTGCTATTATGGTTGAAGCTGTGAACTAAAGTTTATCATTAAAATAAAGCGTTGAATTGAGAGAGAAAAGAAATAGTATTTTTCATTTTATCGTTCCCAGTTCTCGGAAGTCGGGCTCGGCGTGAGCGCGTAGTGGGGGCAGGGAAATAGAGTCGAATTCTCCGAATTCGCTTCCCCTATCCTGCAAAACAGTCGACTCTAACCAGAGTTCACTGTACTTTCTACAACAGTAGAGTATATAGTACGGCTAGTCTAAGGGTCAGAAATATTAAGGGTCAAAAATTGAACTGTTTTCATTTTCAAGGGTCAGCACTATTGAGGGTCAAGTTTCACGGGTCATGAGGAACGATAAGGGTCTCAAAAATAAGGGTCTGAATGCCCCCACCAAGCACCTACCGCCAACTATCTACTCTGTAGACGAGTAGAGAGTAGCCCCCACCACGCATCCGATCCCAACTATCTACTCTCTACAAGAGTAGAGAGTAGATAGTACGACTAGTCCAAGGGTCTGAAGGTTTAAGGGTCAAAAGTTGCACTTTTCAATATTTTCAAGGGTCAGAATTATTGAGAGTCCCAATTTAAGGGTCTGGAATATTAAGGGTCTGAAATTATAAGGGTCACAAAGATCCAATTAAAAAATTTCAAATGAAATCAGAGTATGTTCAGTTGAAAACATTCCAGGGTCCAAAAGTTTGAGCTCCGGGAGTTCAAACAGGTCCCAAGTACAAGGGTCAGTCGGTTAGAGGGTCAAATTTCTCAGTGGCCATAGTTAATAAGGGTCAGCATATCCCTCACCTCAGCTATCTACTCTCTCAAAGCATTGGAGAGTAGACAATCTGCCCTGTTACCCCAACTCTCTACCCATTCTCTACTTACTCTCTAATCGTGGAACAAATAGAGAAATCACCGTACTCTCTACTGACTCTCACATAGGTCCGTTAGGATATAACATTAAACACCTTTTATTTACTATTTAATTGCTTAATTACTCAGGAAATGGATTTTTACATACAGGAGGAATATACAAAAGGAATAATAAACTGAAAAAATAATGTTGCTATGGTCTAATTGAGATAATCAATAAAACTACTTACTGCCATTCCATGAAATCTAACGAAAATTAAAAAAAAAATTCAATCGGATGAAAATAGTGATACGAGAAGCCTTTCAAAGTCAAAAACACGGAAAACGACACCTTCATTTGACACAAGAGGTAAAATGAAGAGAGTCTAAAATTTGTCTTGCTATTTTTCGGTACCTTATGATATATCAAGACTCACGTGATACCATTTCCATCAACCGAAGACTTTCAAACTTCACCTTGGTAGCCCCTCAATACAAAGAAAATTTTTTTTCAATCAAAGCCCGTTCTGCCAGTTCATGGTTGACTTATGAGCTACAAGTCATAAAATGATGACAAATTGACGATATACCACCCGTGCTGTATAAATAGCCGAGCCTTTCGTCGACGACTCAGCATTACTATAACCGAGCTCCTCATGAAACGTTCCATCAGCCAATTGCACTCTGACAAAGGCGGCGCATCCAATTTGATACTTTCCCAGAACATATTCCACAAAATCTGCAGGAAATGAATTCATTGCATCCTAATCGCCATAACCCTCTGCTGAAAATTTATCGTGTTCTGTATTACCTCCTACCTACTGTTTGGCTTGTGATTGCATGACTCCAATTTCCCTGTCCAAATACTTCATTAGCGATGGCAACTAATTCATTATACGTCCCAGTATGCGAGTCTTTAAGAATTCCGTTGGAATTTTTTTCTGGCGATATACATTGCTTTGCTAATGGCTACAAAATCGACGGTATGTTTTGTATGTCAACAATCACAAAGAATGAAATCAACAAGAAGGGCTATGAACAAAACAATGACCCTGAAGTTTGCAGACAAAAATCTTCAACAGAGCATATCTGGTGAGGAAATTGAACAATTAGAAAATTTCAAGTTTCAATTTGTTGGGCCTGACGACATCTAATCGTGACGGTGGCTACATATGTGAATGAATCAATTACGGGTTGCTTTCTTCGAAATTTAACTATGGAAAACCATTGACACGTCATATCTCACTTCGGAATTATTTCATTGAAAAAAAAAAAACATGGGCACGATTTTCATTCTACGAAACTTCGACGTGATTTTTGTCCTTTTTTTCTAGTCTTATCGGTCAACGTTAAATCCGCTGTAGAACACTAAATTTTTGGCAAGCTTCATTATTCATCCAAATGATCCGATCGAAAAAAGAAAAAGCATCACGTTTGAAAAAATTATAAATCTGGTCGTGATGTTTCTTGTTTTTTGTAAAAAATGTTTTATTAATGATATATGCAATGTTTTTCACGAGGGAAAACATCAACAGAGAATATCTACGAGGAAGATAAGTAGATTAGGACAAAAAACAAATGAAACGTTGGATTGCAATAAAACCTCAACGTGAAATGTTTTTTTTCAATTTCTCTTCGTTCTTTCCATGAAAAATAGTAGAATTACGAAAATAAATACGTTTAACATAGGATATCTGCTATACGAACAATGATGTCGAAAGGAAAAAAAATCACACTTCACATTCTTTCCCAATTGTTACGTGATATTTGTTGCTTTGCTTCTAATTATTATTCTCAGGGATCTACAATGGATGCTATAGTCATGACGCTGAATTTCTTATATCTAATCGTTTAACAAAGTGTATTTTGCGAGGAATTGGCAAAGAAATATGTCGCAAAGAAGAAAGAGCTAGAAACTCTAGAAACTCTAGTCACAAGAGAATGGGCAAATTGTACAAAGGTCACAAAAATCACTAGGATTACGAGGATCACAAGGTGCACACAGAAAACGTTGTGCAGATTATCTGCAATCTTATGCAGGTTTTACACATAAGCTCCGCGAACCTCCCACTATGTGTAAAGTCTGCATAGTTATGCCTGAAATATGCATAAAGTATGTATGAAATCTGCTAGTAACCAATTGCAGATTATCTGCACTATTTATGCATGTTCCGCCCATAAGAGTTCCGCAGAAAAAAAAGCCAGTACTCACCGAAACTTTAACGAATTGTGACTTTAACAATTCGGAATTTCATAGAGAAAGCAAGAAAAAATTGTAAATTCTAAATCAATAATTTAAGGGGATAATGGGACAAAATAGAACAGTAGAGGAAAGTGAAAAAGCGCTGTTTGTTGTATTAGTTTCGACTCTTCATCACGCTGTGGGTAGTTAAGTTTCAGTTTGTCTCGGCCTCCCCTATAAAAGGTAAATAAGTTGAAGAAAATAAGTACGCACGAAAAAATTTAGTAGAAAATCCTCGCAAATTTGCTAGACAATTCTTTTGAATTGTTAAATAGAAAATATTCTATTGATGCAGTTCCACATAAAAACGCAAGGTCAAAAAACTCAATTACGGGGATGTTTTCGCTAATTTTTTCTCCTGAGTGGGATGAGAGTTATTTCTCAGGTTGCCTTTTAATGGTTTAAATGAGAACATTGCTGAAACTTGAAAAAGTAAGAATTCATTTTCTTCGTATATCCATCAAAAACGTCGTTTTTCACGTTTTTAGCTTAGAAATGCCCCTTGTACCAGTTTTCGTCCGATTTCAACTTTTTTTTTTTTAATGTTTGCTATACTCCAACGAACAAACCCAAGTATCCGTTTTGCTTTATATTTATCAGATAATGAGAAAATGATTTTTTTAGTTTCTATTTTTTTTCCTCTTTTTAGCAAATGTTAAAACTAGTTGTTTTTCGTTATTCCACCTTGTAATCATACGTAATCGAAATATTATAACAAAAAAAATGGGGGGGAAACAACGAATTTTAGCATTTGCTAAAAAGAGTAAAAAAAATAAAAAGTAAAAAAAACATTTTCTCATCATCTAATAAATATAAAGTAAAACGGATACTTGGGTTTTTTCGTTGGAGTATAACGAACATTAAAAAAAAAAAGTTGTAATCGGATGAAAACTGTGGTCCAAGGAGCCTTTTTAAGCTAAAAACGTGAAAAATGACGTTTTTGGTGGATATACGGGGCAAAACGGTTCGAGTCCGAAATTTTTTTCACTTTTTTATCTATCCCTTCATATATCAAAAGTCATCCAATGGCTGTTGAGGCCGAGTCGAGACTTTCAAATTTCACCGTGGTCTCCCCTTGAAAATTTTTTTCTGAATGTTGTTTAAAACTTTAGAAATTCCTCGATTATTTTGGAAAACTAAAATTTTATTCAAATTTCCAGAACACCTAAGAATTTTATTCAATTTTTTAGCAATTCCGGGAATTTCTTCAGAGTTTCTAGAAACTCCTTGAATTCACTTAAATTTTCCAGAAACTCCCTGATTTTTCTCGAAATTTCTAGAATCTTCTTGCATTTCCTTGAATTTTCTAGAAACTCCTTAAATTTTCTCGAAATTTCTAAAAACTCCTTGCATTCCCTAAAATTTTCTAAGAATCCCTGAATTTCCTCGAAATTTGTAGAAGCTTCTCAATTCCCTGGGAATTTTTGGAAACTCCTAGAATTTCCTCAAAATTTCTAAAAACTCCATGCATTTTCTTGAATTTTCTAAAAATTTCTTGAACATTTTAGAATTTTCTAGAAACTCCTTGAATTCTCTCGAAATTTCTAGAAATTCCCTGAAGTCCCTTGAATTTTCTAGAAAAATCTAGACCTGTAAGCTCAATTTCCCAAAACGACTCCTCATGACGAAAACATAGACGTATCCTCATCAAAATTTCGCCCTTATGCGTAAATCATGCCAAATCTGTGCGGAAAGTACGCATAGATGTGCAGATAATCCGCATAAAAATTGTGTATTTCATGCATAGTTATGCGGATAATCTGCATAACTATGCATGATTCACGCACTATTTATGCATGATTTGCACATAAGAGAGTGACTTCGGCTTATGTGTGAATCCCGCATAACTATGCAGATTATCCGCATAAGTGTGCAGATAATCTGCACAGCGTTTTCTGTGTGTAATGGTTAAATTTCACGAGGATCAAGCATGACGAATATTATGAGGGGACGGTCGAATTTTACAACGGTAAAAAATCGTGACGATTACAAGGGTCATAAGGGAATGGTCAAATTTTGCAAGGCTCAAACATCACAAGAGTCACGAGTCAAATTTCACGAGGGTCACAAGGGGATGGTCAAATGTCACAAGGGTCACAAGAGGGTACTCAAATTTATCGAGGGTCAAACATCACGAGGGTCACTAGGGAAGTCAAATTTTACAAGGATCAAACATCACGAGAGTCACAAGAGGATGATTGCAGTCCAGGAGAGTCAAACATCACGAGGAGAACGAGGGGATGGTCAAATTTTACGAGGGTCGAATATCCTGAGGGAAATTCTCGGATTTTCTAGAAAGTTTGAGAAAATGCTCGGACTTTCTCAAACATTCGCACATTATTTTTATCATTCTTTTTGTCTTCACATTTCTCTGAGACTAAATTTCTCGTAAGATTTACAACGCAAAATTGTGAAATTTAACCATTTAACCATTCCCTTGTGACCCACATGTCCCTCGTGATGTTTGACCATTCCGTTGAGACCTTCGTGATGTTTGACCCTTGGAAAATTTGACAATCCTCTGAAGACTCTCGTGAACTTTGACCAGCCCCTTGTTACTCTCGTGACCCTCGTAAAATTTGACTATCCTCCTGTGACCTTTGATGAAGTTTGACCATCTCTGTGACTTTTTGAAGAAAAATTATGTTTCCCATTTTCTAAGTTTTATACTCACGAGACCAAGACGATATTCTCTTAACCGAGACCGAGACGATACTGGAAATTTGGATATTTTTCGAGACTGTCGAAAGTCTCGTCTCGTGCGTAGCCCTAAAAAGAAGAAACTCACGGGAGTTTTTAAGAATAACATGAATAAATGTCAATTTTTTAAGAATATAATCATTTTTGTAGAAGATATCCGATGTTGAACGTATTTATTTTCGTAATTCCATCATTTTCAATAGAAATATCGAAGAAAAATCGAAAAAAGAAATTTCACGTTGAGTTTTTATTGTAATCCAACGTTTCATTTGTTTTTTGTCCCAATCTACGTATCTTCCTCGTAGATATCCTCTGTTGATGTTTTCCCGCGTAGAAAACATTGCATAAATCATTAATGAAACATTTATTACAAAAAAAAAAACAAGGAACATCACGAGAAGATTTATAATTTCTTCAAACGTGATGCTTTTTCTTTTTTCGATCGGATCATTTTGATGAATAATGGCGCTTGCCAAAAATTTAGTGTTCTACAGCGGATTTAACTTTAACCGATAGGACCAGAAAAAAACCACAAAAATCACGTCGAAATTTCGTAGATTGAAAATCGTGACCATGTTTTTTTTCCAATAAAATAATTCCGGAGTGAGATATGCCGTGTCAATGGTTTTCCATAGTTAAATTTTGAAGAAATCAACCCCTAATTTATTTATTTACATATTCAGCCACCATCACGATTAGATTTCGTCACACCCGACAAATTGAAATTTTCTCATTGCTCAATTTCCACGTATAAAAAAATCATATAGAAATTTTCTATACGGATTGCGTATAGAAATTCTATAGGATTTCCTTATATGATATTCGGATATTTCTATACGAATATTCTCTATACGAATTATTTCTGTATATAAATTTTTACATAAATTTTAGTTTTCATACAAAAGATGTCTAAACGCTCGGGAGAAAAACGTAGAGAAATGTCGCAACTCCATACGAAATGTTTCTATACATGTGGCAGTGGGTCGTATAAGATCAAACCTATAGAAATCGTATAGAAATAATTTGTATAAAAAATATCCGTATAGAAATATCCGAATATCATATACGAAAATCCTATAGAAATTTTCTATACGGATTGCGTATAGAAAATTTCTATACGATTTTTTCATGCGTGTCTTCATCAGATATGGTGTGTTGAAGATTTCTGTCTGCAAACTTCAGAGTCATACAAAACACTGAAAAATTGAAAGAGGTAAAAGGTCAATAATATTATTTTGGATACTCACAATCTTTATGCAAGAATGGAAGTTCATAATTAATATCCAAAACAATCATGAAGCACTAAAGATACGATAACCGAAAACAAACAATGGTATCTTGAAAATCGCAGTACTCCGTTTGAATTTCGAGGTTAGGATTGTTGGGGAGGTGTATTTTGGGCTCGCCGATACTTCTCCCGAGTTTTACTAAACGCTGGACTCAATGAAACGAATGTGGATACATTCAAATAAATAATAATGCGATAGACATTACGACTAAATAAATTGTTCGCTAATAAAGTTGAAAAGCAAGAAAATATTGTATTCAGTAATGGAATAATAAATTGTGAGAAATAACGGAATACCACTAAGGTATGATACAAGCAGGTATGATGAACCCAGAAATCAGGGGACAAGTTCGCCGGAGCGCCAAAAGCGGCGTTCCGGTCGACTTACGCTTGCCCTCATCGCCTTTAGTCTCCCACCACTGGCACTTATTTTGCTGGAGGGAACGTTATGAAATTTATATTTTAAGTCAAAATAATTAGCCCCGTATGAAATTACATGTACAATGCGAAGAAAAATAAAAAAATGCAAATATATTCATGGTTTTTCATGTACTATTTCTTTCATAGTCAATGGCCCGCTCACTCTTTCATTAATGGGGTGATTTTTATCTTATAATAGGTGAATTCTTTCTTTTTTTACTGAAAATAATTACCAAGATTGAGAGTGAAATCACTGCTCAATGTAATAGCAGTTAAAAATAAAATGAAAATGCATTTTTGTCCAATGTTGAACAATATTTATTTTTCGCGCGAAAATATCTCGCGAATGTTGTTTGTTTATGGCTGCTCCAAAACATATTCCAATAGATCTGAACAGTCTGTGCGAGTTGATTCATGCAAAATGGTTAAATCGTGTGCAATTATAAATTGCAAAGCATCTTCTAGGGATAATTATCGTTTTTTCTCCCTTCCCAGTGTGAAAAAAATTGAGAAGCGACGACAATGGCTGGAAAAAAGCGGTGATTTGCTACCGAGTGATCAAGTGTCAAAGAACGATTGTTATTTGTGTGAGGTGCGTAAGTGAATAGTTGGGACTTTTTTTT
>NW_021681358.1:29316-34068 GCF_001412515.2 Diachasma alloeum
TCTAACTAATCGGAAATGATTAAATAATTAATTTGCCAATTACTTAACCACTCTCGTATCTCTACTCTCGTCCGAGACTTGATCCGAGACTGCTTTCAGCAATGTTTAAGGGACCCTCAATTACCCTTTCTACCTACATTGGGTCCACAAAGGATTTTCAACTTATCTAATGCATCCTCAATTAATAAACAAATTGATTTGTGAAGGCATAAATAACTCTCGGATGCACTCTCGGACGAGAGTCTTTACTGGAGTTTGGCGCCCTAACCTCCGAAAATCCGAGAGTCGAATGAGTGTCTATTCCGAGTGTCGGAGCTACTCTCGGATAGGTCTCGGACTCATCCGCCAGGGCGTAAGTGAATAGTTGGGACTTTTTTTTTTCTTTTGTGGCTCTTGAAACCCCTTGTACCTCATTTATTTCACCCCTCGTGACCATTATGACCCTCGTATCTTTTTCAAAACTTGTTCATAGAAGAAAACAATAAAAAACATAGTTCAAACTGGGATCTTCGTTATCGTAATCCCATCCCTCCCAATTCTTCCCTATTAAGCTTCACTGAAGAGAAGAGGAATAATTAATTGAATGGACTTCTGATGTTAATTATTCTTTCTTCTAATTAGTATTTCAATCGTCTAGTCGACATGACTCTCAGTCAATCTTTATCGCTCGACCCATGGAACTATTTGCTGAGAATCATATAGTTTTCATCTCAACTTTTTTTATTCCTGTTCCTCTCGATTGACCACAACATTTTATTTTCATCACGCTGTATCGGAGAAGTAACTTTCCGACACATTGTGATGAAAAATTTTGTTCGTAACTCGGGAAAAAAGTGGTTTTTGGCTCCGGATAGAAACCTCCCACTCGCCAAAAACCACTTTTTTGCACTCGTTACGAAATATACTATTTCTCTCTCATGAAAAAAAAAATTGATTTGACGGGGATTTGAACTCGCGACGTAAAATCGGCGTGTGGTGGGAGATCTAATCCGCGTGAGGGGAAGGGACGCAACAGTGCCGCGCGTGGCTTCCATTGGAACTTGTCCCCTGTCTCGGTGTCGGCGACATCAAAGCTTCACCATACCTCCCTGTATCATACCTTAAATACCACTTGTTGAAGGTGGCGCCCTCTTAGTTGGTTATCCCTTCGAAACAGAGATTATAGGGGAGATTGCCAGCGCTTATGGAGAATCTTCAACCGCAAAATTTCGTAGCGATGGCGCGTGAACTAATTTTGCGGCCGTACCTGTGAGTAAGGCAGGGAGTGGCAAGACGCCGAGGACGTACGTGTGAGTAAAAACAGGGAGCGAATGAGAGTGTCGATAATGGCGTAGAGTGACGGAAAGTGCCTATGAGGGGGGAATCCATGAAGAATAGAGACCAGGAGGCCGAACTAACGTTTTCCGAAGCAAGACTATAGTCGGGGTCATGAGGTGTTTATTGGTGGCACTTCGGTCGGTTTACTGAATGGCAGTAGTGGGGGAATTAAGTACTGGGAGTAACTAGACGTTTTCTGGTAAGGTGGTTGGGTTGCATGGGAGAGTGGGATCGAAATGAACGACCCAACCCAACCTCTAGCAACAAACGTCTAGTTACTCCCAGAACTTAATTTGACGACTGTACAGGCTTGTGTATAGTAAATTAAAAAATTAATTGTATGTAACATTTAAGAATTGTGTATACGAATTTTGTACTTTCGCGAACAATGGAGGACGTAACTATAGAGTGTGCCATTTAGTTTTGTTGATTTACATAATAATGTGAAAATGGTCAAGAGACCCCCAATTGGGCATCAGCAGTCAAATATGACAAATGTGTATTATTTTTGGAAATCTTGGAAAATGGGGAAGAAAGAAAGAAAATTGTCATAGACGATTCTCTCAATGCAACAATTTTATATAGGTAACAGCGAAATCATATCCTGGTTAATATGTGATAGAATAAAATCTCTCAATCACCTGGCTACGGTCATAGAATTACTAAATAAATTGAAATTTTTATAAATCACTTTGTTTGCAAAATTGTATAATTTGAAACATGCAATGTGTGTAATACAGGAATATTTTTAAGCAGAAAATGCTGGTAATTAATTTTTTTAAATGATTATATTATAACATTACTATGATAATATAATCTTAGGTTTGGAATTTTTAAATAACATTTGATAACAAATCGAATCCAGGGATATAGTCTCCTACTAATACAATTGTACGGAGTATGTATATATGAGCCCGAGTACCACTGATGAAGCGCCCCCATTCACAACGAGGTAATTAGTTCAAGGAACCACGTTTGGTCGCATATTCTGAGGAATCGGCCATCATACTTCGGCCTCCTGGTCTCTATTCTTCATGGTTTTCAGTCAGAAGAATGCACTTCCATACGAGGTCATTCCGAGATGCTACGGTTCCATACGAACCTGGCAGGCAATAAACCACACACGCACATCCATTTCTACAAAAATTCACCAGGGGTTTTTTCCACACGAAATTACCCCGATAAAAATTTGATAAGTCCACACGACTCAATTAAAATCCTCTGTATCGAGCCGACAATTGTCATTTTTCTTTCCCCAACATCGATTCCTTATTTTCAGATGTGGAATCGAAGGAAAACGATCAAAATATGCAAAATCTCCCAACCAATCATAAGGATCTGGAGACTCCTGTTGAAAAAACAGTTGAAAATGCCAGAGATGAGGCCACCGTCATTACTGAGGAAATGGATGAAGCAGATCAACTAGATGTTGAGATTCTTCGCATGATCGGCAAAGAAGCTGAAAGTGTGTCAGATCTCATACTCCAGGATGAAGTTGGAACAATTTGGAGAGGTCTCATGTCTGAAGGTTTACCTGAAAAAACAAGGGTTTCTGTCAATGAAAAATATAAAAGAACAGAAAAACTGTTTGCTGAAGCTCCTGGTATTAATCTGGAAATCCTGCCTGCTATGACAGACATCGCCAAAAAACGCGATGAGCATTTTGTTAAAACACAGACTGATACTGGTACAGCTATTGTTGCACTAGCAGCAGCTCTGTCAATGAGTCTAGAGGAACCCGAGGAGGGTCTTGACTATACACAGTTTACAGGCTATCTCTGTGATGCAGGGAAGATGCTGGCAGAGGTTTTTCATCAACTCTCAATGACTCGACGCTCGTTTATTACACCTCTCCTCAATAAATCAATCAAACCCACGATTGAAGTGACAAAACCTGATGAAAAATGGCTGTATGGAGAAAATTTTGCGGTACAGGTGAAGGAGGCAAAAGCTATCGAAAAAGCTTGCACTGAAATAAAAGCACCTGACAAGCCAAAGAGACTGCCCAGGACATCTATGGCGACAAACTAGAAGGTCCCACCTGCAGGGGTGAGGCAGGTGGGTCAATACCAAAATTGCCGAATCTTCACGAAGGGCAGACCGAGGACTCGCAAATAGGAGAGGTAAGAGGGATTGCAGGACGACTGTGTCATTTTATAGAAAAATGGAAGAGAATCACCTCAGATGAATTTATTCTCAAGATACTCGGAGGATATCAAATTCCTTTCAGACGGCTTCCACAACAAAAATCACGGCCTTGTAATAATATCAACAGTATGGAAGAATCAACAGTCATCAAAGGCGAAATAAATAAATTATTGAAGAAGGGAGCTATAGAAGAATCCAGAGGGATTGGAGGGCAATATATTTCTTCATGTTTCCCCGTCCCTAAGCCAGACAGGTCTTTTAGATTTATTATAAACTTGAAACCATTGAAAAAATTCATTCCTCATACTCATTCTAAAATGGAAGACTTGCGAACTCCCAAAAATTTAATGTTCAGAGGAGCTTATATGAGCACTTTAGACCTTCAGGATGCTTATTTCTTAATTCCAGTACATAAAAATAGCAAAAAATATTTAAGCTTCAAATTTGAAAACAAATTATATCAATTTAAATGCCTGCCCTTCGATCTTTCCAACAATCCATTCGTGTTTACGAAAATCATGAAACCCGTAATAAATACATTGAGATCGCAGGGATTACTATCAGTAATCTATTTGGATGACTTGTTATTAATTGGGAAGAGTAAAAGATTATGCCAAGAAAACGCTTACCAGACAATAGCGCTTCTGGAAGATCTAGGCTTCATAATTAATTATAAAAAATGTTCACTCATTCCTAGCAAACAATGTAAATATTTAGGTTTCATTCTTAATTCAGAAAAATATACAGTTGAACTACCTACCCTGGGAATCCAGGAGCCACGTTACAGCCACGGTATTTGCGTGGCTGTTGCGTGGCTATTAGGATTGTCATTTTCTGGGGCTAAAAAGGGGGAAATGATATCTGAAAACACAATAAAAGTGGATAGACGAATTATTAGTTTATATTTGCACTGTTTATAACATTGTTTTCTATCAATTGATTGAAATTAATGGGAGTGTATATAATGATAATACAAGACCCGTAGGGGGAATGCCGGGAGATGGCGGCAGTGTCGATATCCCAACAGGGTCGGTCAAGTCGACAGAAGTCGCAGCCAGAATAAGTGAGACCCCAATAGAGGTGGGGTGCCACGGTCGATTCTAACGGCTGGGCGAGCTGCCTTTGCCGGTAACTCGGCAGTAGGGCCAGAAGAAGAATATCCATGGATTCTTGGAGTGGAGGTCAAGCATATAAGTGGGAATTACGTAGAGTGGGAGTATCCTGGGCAGGGAAAATATCTGCTAGAAGCCCTATAGCAGTCCCGCTGTCACAGGGGTAGGTTCGAAG